>NW_028301542.1:7027500-7277500 GCF_042242905.1 Orbicella faveolata
GACCAGCCATTCGACCAAAACCCGTTTCGAAATTTTCGGAATTTTTGTTGGAATGGAAAGCGCCCTTTGTTTTGGTGATTCCTGATTGGCCTATTACACTTAATGCAGCAAAAGCGATTGGCTAAAAAAAATCGCTGTGAGATAAAAGCGTGATTTATTCTAACTTTTAACGGCGTCTGGGGCAGCATTCCCCGACTACGCCAGAGGAATTTGAAAAAGTAGCTTTATTTCTACGGTTAGGCCTCCAGTACAAACTAATCCGTCACGAAAACGGAGCTTTTCGAAAACGCTCTTCAAACCGGAGGAATTTGAAAACGCCGGCTTTTCGTTTTCGCGTGGACGAAAAACATTTTAAAAACGGAACTTTTCAAAAGCAATGGCGTCACGATTATCATGTGATTTCAAACACAAATCCAAAATGACCGGAAAACATTTGACGGGTTTTCAGCGTGAAACCCTGACGGGGTCCGGGTGAGGTGAGGGCGGGGGTACTTCCAGAAAAGTTGGGTGGGAGTGTGCGGAAACACTTATCCTATTTATGACCAAAGTCTGCGAGTTTTTGCTACTCTATTTATGATCTGGCCGAAAAACTCGATACCCTATTTATGACCGCTGTGGCTGGCACAGTTGCCCTAAACATATGTTATGAAGGGCTTTTGTTGATGGTCCTATTGATAACGATGAAAAAGTAGCTTCTTCTAAGAAACATATCCAATTAAAGACTAGAGTGCCAAAACCATACCCTATCTAAGACCAAAATGGCCAAAATCGATACCCTATTTTTGACCAAACAGCTGAAAACCCTACCCTTTGGGGCCGCACATACCTATATGGCCCATATATTGGAGTAACCCCCGGGAGTGAAACTTCCGTTTTCAAATTCCTCCAGCGTAATGTGGACGGGCACCACGGGGAGCGGGAAAGTAGAGAAACGTAGAGGTTTTGTTTCTTCAGGTATCTACAAAAGCAACGATAAAAGAACACTCACTTCGAGTCTTCACTTTCATCAACAAATGCTATCAACGTGAAGGGCAGGGTTGATTGCAGGGCTTCTGTAACATGGTATTTCATGACAATAAACTGTGCGGAGAAGAAAACACTTGCCTGTAAGATTTAACTAAAACAAGCGTACTTTTACTAGTGTATGCAATCAACTACTTTTATATCAACAACAAAATAAAGTACAAAATTACATTGCGATGGATAGAAAACAAAGAGAAAGTATTACTGCGAGCAAACGTAAGTAAGTTATGTATGGAAAAATCTAAATGAAATATTGAGAAAAAAAAAAAAGAAAAAAAGAAGCAAACCTTGAAACAAAAAGATGACAGTACAGTTGAACCCCGCTATTTCCAACTCTCAGGGGAAACGAAAAATAGTTCCAAATAGCGGAATTTTGACATAGCCGGATTTTGACATAGCCGATAGTAAATAACTGAAGGGCAAATCAAAGGGAGAAGCTTTTGAGTTCAAAACAACGGGAAATTCGAAATAACCGAGTTTACATTAGCGTCCAACTGTATCACAATTTAAAGAAATTATACTTCTAAGTTTAGAACCTCTCCTTCCGGTGGACTGACAACAAGTGTTTGTGTGGATTCAAAGCTTGATACGTCAACAGACTCGTGGAATGTACAGTCATCAAGTCGTACAGCTGCACTGTCAACTGTGAAGAAAACATGAATTGTATGCTGAGTAGACTATGAGTAGTCCCTCTTTTGCTTAGTCCATCGAGCGTGACCATGAATAAACCTCGAGGAAAAAATGGCCGCATGAAATCTTTGAGGCAACAACAACAACAACAACAACAATAACTTTATTAATGTGTCAAATACATTCTAGCCGAGGATAAAAACCCTCTACTAATAGGGGACACATAAAATAAATAAAATAAATTATAAAATTCAAAAGCCTAAATTTGATATTTAGAATAAAAAGAGACTAAAATTTAACTACATTATTTACAGTAATTCCAACAATTCTAAAATAATTCATTCGTATGTAGATCATGTGCTACATAAAACACAGTTCTTGCATTCATGTTCAATTTTCTGTGAAAGATTAGTTAATGTGATCTGTCTTTTAAAAGATTGTAGAGACGGTAAGTTTTTTAAGTTAGTTGAGAGTCGATTCCACAGCATAGGTCCAATATATCTTAGCGAGTGTTTCCCATACAAGAAGAGCACACTTCTCATCCCCAGGATCTAGTTTAGGTTACAACCACATGACACTTTGAGTGATATTTAGATTTTTCAAGGAGCTGGTCAGTTTACCTCGTGACACAACATCGGATTTTCCAACAAAGAAATCTTCATTGAGCGCAATCTTAACTTCAGGATAGCCAGCAACAAAGTTTCTCATTTGAATGCAGCCATCAATTTCACTCCTTAAAATGTTTCCCTTCAAAAAAGAAAATTTGATTAATAGTCTAGGTAAAAGAATAACTTGTATGATGATCTTAGTTTAGTGAAATTAAAAATTGTGAGGATCCACTACAGTTGCTCGACCATGTGAAAGAAGTCTACTAGTCAATATATACCATGATGTTTTAAGAACAATAAAACAATAAAGTGAACAGGAACATAAGGTCTGATTGCTTACTAATTATACTCCAAGCAGTTACCAGTATAGCAATAAAAATGCCAATATTTATATTTTAAAGGAAAGAGGTTTTACAACTATATAGAAATCACTATTTAGTACTTCGCTTGTATTTAGTAAGAAATCAAGAAAAGGAAGTCATCTCAGTGAGAGCAGTTTTCAACTGTCTTAAAACCAAGACCAATTACTCACTCTTGCCAATCACAAATCAAACACTCAGACAATCCAATGAACCAATCAAAACTCAAAGGAAATGCAGCTGGCCAAGGTAAAATGCGGGAATAAGTGGAAGCTGGTCACAGTCCTCCATAGGAAAAAAGATGGTGACTGGTACATTTACCCATAGTTCTTAGTGAGTGAAACCCTTAACAACGTTTATAAAAACCCACAGAAGAGTTACAAAATCTTCAAACCTAGCATACACAATGTCCTTTGTACAGGGACAAATATTGTAAAACTCTGACTTTCTTTGTGCTTCACAGGCTGTGTTAGGTTTGCAAGGTATTGTGGTAAAATGTGCAGCCGCCTTCTTTTTTCCTACAGTGGATTGAGTTTGGTTCTACTTCTGATTGAATGACAAAGTGGCGCGGTTTTTTTTAAGCCAATAGCTTAGCGTTATGATGCCAAGCCAAGTGTGAATAATTCATTCAAGTGACAACTGCTCTATCAAACAATCTGTAAATTTATAAATTAAAGGAGGAAAGTTTTTAAATACTATACAGTGTATTAAAAGACCATGCACAATAAAGAATAAATGTCTCATAATTAAGAGCACAGTAACTGTCCAGCCTCACACAATAATTACTACTCTATTTGCTTAGTAATACATGTTGCACGTCTAATAATTACCCTTATTAGGATGGTAATTTGGTTGTAAATGAGTTACTTACATTTGTACCAATCAGCACTGTAAGTCTCTCTAGTAAATCCAGAAATACCTCGCGCTTGTTCCCTCTCTAGATACAAAAACATACATGTATATGTAAGAAAATTAATGCCTGTAGAAGATGTGACAATTTGTAACTACAGTCCAACCTCTCCACAGCTTATCCTATGTGCTGGATTTGAAAAGAAAATTTGGCATGTATTTCTATTTGTTTTGAAAATCTTGAACTTGGGTACTTATATGAGTTACAGGATTAAACGATCTTGCAACACCTTGGCATGCTAACCTGTCCCATCTTTGGAAGCACCACAGGTTTATTTGCAGCAGTGCTTGGCAAGGACATTTTTTCTGTGCCATACTATAAAATAATAACAAGACAGAAAAATTAAATTCATCATGGAGATGCACGTACATCTACATTGTACATTTCTTATTGTAATTGCGACCGAGAACGGAAGGGTGATGGGCACTGGGCTAGCAAGATGCCGTAAAACTGCAAAAAGATAAAGATACTGTAACCATAAGAGAATCAAGTGACAAAGATGTGAGGAGAGACCAATGCCATTCCACAAGGCAGCCAAACACACTTGGGTGCTGACATTAAAACAACAGGCCCAGTTGTTTGAAAGGTGGATAATGCTATCCACTGAATAAATCAGTATCCAGCGGATAGCGCGGTTTGATTTGTTACCACTGATCCACTGATACTGGATAGCAATTCATCCGGTGGATAACGTTTTTCAACCTTCGAACAACTGGGGCCAGGTCCTCCCAAGCCAAGATTACAGTCAACTGGACACTCTTTTACGATTGACTTTGCAGTTTTCCTGAAACTGTCACCAAAATGAGGCATTTAGTTACTGTAATTACTACTAAAATATAGTTACTACATATATAAATGAAAACATATCAATAAAAAAGAAACTTTAATAACAGAAACAGTTTTCTACTACTAATATTTACTACCAAAATACACTGTATGTAGTACATACCACTATTCGCCCAGTGCATTGCCATAATGGTTCCTCAGCTGTGGTCACCACCTCTGGCTGGTTACAAACATATGCTTTGAGGTTTTCTGTTGATGTGACCTGCACATAACCAAAATCCTGCAAAGAAACCAGCCAAACAAGATGATGACTTCTACGACGGCCATCTAGTCGGGCCACTAGATCAGTATCCAAAATCTAATTACTTTTCTCTTTAAGAAATAGAAAACACGTACCGTGTTTCTATCGAGTTTTAGCATAAATCTACTAGCGTTCTATCACAAATGCTGTTCTCTGATTGGCTACACTACTCACTATCAATTTAAGTGACGGCTGCTTCTCCAAGGCATTTTTGAAATGTCTGTGAAGAGGATTTAGATAAAGTTTTGAACGACTAGTAGATTTATACTAAAAAAAAAATAGATTATTCGCTCTCAATTTCTATGCGTGATAGTTTACAGGGGTGCAGCACGAGTCAACTATCAAATCATAGAAATCTCAAGCTCATAATCTAATTGTTTAATACAGACATGATTTTAAACCAATCAGTGCCCATATTTTTTTTGGGCTATTTTCTAAATGATGAATATTTTGCATTATACTTAAGATAGCCTGGGTATGGCAAAAAATAATCGGAAACTTTGTAAATCCCTATCAATGACATTGGGTGTCAGATTGATTTCTGGGACTCTGTCCTTGACTTATGAGCCTAAGAACTGCAGAGACCCAAACAACAAACCTAGCTAAGACACTGCGATTGTGCTAAAAGTGATCAGAGACCAGATGAGATCCAGATCTTACTGGGGTAAAAGCTGCAAAGTGACTGCTGTCTCGGATTACATGTTTGGAAGTAGTTTCTTAAATTAGCTCAGTTAATTTAAGGGTGCCTGTACTTAAAGATCAACAAAATGCAGCTTACCAACACTTCATCTAGCAACTCATAAATAAGGGGAAAGTTAGACTTGATTGATTCCTCATCAAGAACACCACAGTAATCCTTACATAGATCTGAAACTCTAGGAATAATTTTGTTCAAAATATATTAGAAACAGAAGATTTTTGAAACATTGATCCTTTAAGGTTACTGATCATCTGACGCAATTTTTTTTTTTTGCTCCAAAAAGTGGAGAAATTTACCTGAGATTTTTCAACCCTAACCCCAATCTTTGAAGTACAAGTCATGTGGATTGTGCATAAAATTATCTAAATCTACATTTTGACAAATCAATTTTACTAAAATAGACTTTTTCTTTTTCTGATGGAATCTAGTTGACAGAATTGGATTAGCCTGCATAGCAGACGTTTTCAAAAAAGCACACAAAGTGAATAATGAAACTGCGAATAAAAAGTTATGACAAATTTTTAGAAATCTTTAAGTGACTGGTTAATTATGAGAGCCTCAAATGTAATTTATTTATCAAAATTAAAACTGTACCTTGTCAACACTTCCACTGCAAAAGCTGGTGAAATATTGAACTTTGTCGTACAAACAAAGTAAAGCCCATTTCTTTTGATGAATATGAAATTGATACCATCAACATTCTGTATAGAAAGAAGTTGATTTTGTTATTTTTCCTATTGTAAACAGATCTATAGTTTGAAACAGTAGCTCATTGCCTAGACTTTCTAAAAGTCCTTTCCAATAATTCTTCCCTGGCCTGTTGGTTTCACTGTTGGAAAGGACTTTTCCCACTTGCAGCGGGCCAAATTTTACTGGTGGATTTTTCCACCGGTGACGTAAATACACATTAACCAATGAACAAACAGGTACTGACTATACGTCATGACGTCGCACGCCATCAACGACACAACTCGCAGAGCAATTCAAGTACTATAAAAATCTCTTTCATTTCACTTTTGTTCTCAGATATACTTAAGGATATGAATTTTATGGAAGCAATTGAATATGGTCTATCCAACTTAATTTCAAGTCTTTGAAAGAAGGACAGGGAAAAGCCGTGGAAGGCTATTTATCCAACCAACACGTGTTTGTTTACTTAATACGGGCGCGATCTGAGCTCCTGTGTGATCCAGAGAATTAAGTTCGGTCCTTTCGATGGAGAACAGAACCGTTCCTGCACTTTTAGTTGAGTTAGTGAATGACCAAGTTTCTTCTCCACAAAGAAAGGGCATCGCAGAAAATTTGCATCAGCCATTTTGCCAACTTTACCGTGTTGAAAGCAGTCATCAATCGATGAAGGACTTTTGGGAACAGCGCTTTTATTCTCTGGCATTCGCTGCAACTTCAATTCCCAACGTTATTTAAAATAATCAAGAGAGCTTTACAGAATTAAAGTTCTCCCTGACTAATTCTGTCTTCTTTAGTTTGTTCGGATTCTTGTTGATACAAGCTACATCAACATAAGTTTATAGCATTTGTCAGGCAGCCCTCTGGTCGATCGCTGGATAATCTGGACTAAAACAAATAATTCCTGGTCAGTTTAAAGATGGTTTTGTCTTTTCAGGAGGCATTACTCAGTGGAACAGCTCTTGCCATTAGTCAATATTGCTGACCACACTGTACTGCACTGTACACAAATAAACTCATTTGAGTCTGGGAACAGTACTCGTAAACATTTTGATGGCAATCATTTTATGTTTTCGCAACGATCGTGCATGCGGAGCACGTGAAAAGTGCGAAATGTTGATCATGTTTTTCGTGCCAAAAAATTACGCTCTGATTCACATTCCTGCGAGTGGAACAAGTTGACCTCTTGCGACTTATGTCACTCGCGTTCCCCCTTGCAACTTTGTCGCTCACAGATTACTCTCTCACTTCGCCCGAGGGAGATAAATAAGTCAAGGATTAAGAAAAGGTCGACTTGTGGCAACTCTACTCATTGCCCTGTTTGAACTAATTATTGGGTTGATCCAGAAAATATCCATACCGAGTGACATCTCCCACAGAGGGTTTTGGGTTTGACCATGCACCCCCCACCCCTCCCCCATCCCTCTGGAAATTCAAGTAAATGCTTGTCTTTTATAACCCCCTCCCCCTTGAAATTTCCAATAACCCTCCTCTGGTGGGTATGGTTATTTTCTGGAACAACACATTTTCAGTCAAGCAATAAATCCTTGTTTGATGCTCAAGTAGTGTCAAGTATAGTTTGGGGAATGAAATGGTAGTAGGTTTGCAATGGCCCATTGAAACATCAACTGTTGAACACTGAAATATAGTGGAATCCCAATTTTTCGAACCTCCAAGGGAAACGAAAATAATTTCCGTTTCCCTTGGAGATTCGAAAAATGGGCATTTGGGTCGCAAAATTGAGTAGTTTGAGAAATCGGGGGTAAACTTACCGTGTTCGACTGAGGAGGGGAAACAACTTTTGTTTTGAGTTATCAAGTTAAAAAAACTGTGGGTTTGAGAAATCAGGATTCCACTGTAATACCATGCATGTCTCTGTATGAAATTGGCTACAGTCACATGACAGTTTGGCTGTGCACCCATGACAAAGTCTATTTCAGTCTTCTCAAGCCATGATGACAACTGAACTATCCCATAGTCTCTCACTGCCTGTAGATTACATTATTGTGGATTTTAAACATGAAATAAATTCATTATAAGTTTACTGTCATCGGTTTATAATAAGAGCCTTAAAACACTTACAAATATGGGAGGGATACTTTCTTTGTCAGCGTTAATTTTCCGATAAAAGATATCTGGAGTCGCTTTCACACCATCTCCTCTATCTTGAAAATGAATCAAGGTAAAACAATAAACAAATCATTCAGAGGCAATTTGAGTCAGAAGCTTAAGCTCAAGGGTGAAGTTTTTCCTTCGGAACAGAAAATGAAATAAATACTAACTTTTACAGAGTGTTTGACAAAGGATCGGAGGCAGTTGGTTGAAATTAAATAGGTTTTCTAAAGAGCTCTAGTATCTAGTATAGTCACTTCCTAATGGAAGCGTTAAAAGAAAGGATACAATCTCGAAATATCAGTGTATCTCCTCGAGACGACAAAACAAAGAAATGGGACAACATGGCCGAATGTTCTTCCAAGGATAACCGCTTACCAAAGAAACAAACTGACCGAAGACTCAAGGCACTTATAAATCGGGTATTTTTCTGTCATTTCTGGAACATTCTCGTAATAAAATTGACTGTTTATTCTTGACATTTATTCTGAGCGTTCTGATATGACAAAAAGGGTTTTTGCCGTTGTTTGGTGAAAAAATTAGGCAAATTTCGTTGCTATTTGTACAAAGTAAAATCACTGAGATCTCGCCCTAGCGCGCATGCGTGGTAGCACAGCGTGGGGTAACGTCTGCCACCATTTTCCAACGGCTGCACGTGTGGAAAGGTTTTTTGAGAGTTTTGTCTGCAGTTTTAGCTCTAATTTTCTCACCAAACAGCTTGCAGCATGAGTGATCTTGACGAGGCAGCTGTTAAGAAGCTCAAAGTAACTGAATTAAGAGCAGAGCTACAAGCTCGAGGCCTAGACTCGAAGGGAAACAAGCCCGTTCTTGTTGAACGATTGCTTGAAGCGATTTCCAAAGTCGGCGAGGAAAATGGCGAGGAAGCTATGGAAGAAAGCGCAGCTGAAACGCAAGCAGAGGTCACAGAAGAGAAAGAAGAAACTGCTGCTGAGCAAAATAAAGAAGAGGATGTAGAAGGAGAAGAAGCGAAAGCAGAGGAAACGGCGCCAGAGGCCGACGAAGCGAAGGATCCCGAACACAGTGAACCGGTCGCTGTCCCAACAGAAGAGACGCCTTCTGTGGAAGTATCTCAAGAGACCACTGAAGCTTCTGAAACGGCTCCGAAAGAAGAAAGCGCGACAGAAAAGCAGGAAAATGTATCACAAGCAGAGGAAGCCATGGAAACTAACGTCGATGCTGCATCAACTTCGCAAACAGCGGAAGGTTAGTAAATTTTACTCGTGTATCAAATTTGTTATTTACATAAGCTTTGTTTATCTGTTCTTTTCAAATATTGGAAAATTTAAATCGATCGGTTCTTAGTTACCGCTATATCCTTAGTTTGCCCTTGAAAGTGAAGTTCTTTTTACTAACTTGCATAATATTTTTGTGTCAAGTCAAGTCTAATGTGAACTTTATGTCTTGTTTTCTCTAAGTGAACGAGGCTCTTGACAGCTAATTTAACTCTATGTTTAACTGAATTATTTATTAATCGACAACGTAAGGTTAACATATGAATAATAATTTAAACTTCTTACTCGAAAAATTGAATTATCGGGAGCCAAGTGTTCCTGCTTCCATTGAAAATGGTCGGAAATATCGAAATACTTTATACATCGCCTCTGTTTAGTGGAGAATGAAACTAAACACCTCGTTTTTGCGAGAAATTATGCCTTGTGTAAGATGTGAGCAGTGCTATGCAGCTGTACCACAAATGCAGATCAGATGGTTGTGTCGACCTACGGTACATGACTTGTAAAAGTCAACCCACCTTTGAAAAATGAATAACATTTCTTGTAGAAGAGTGAGAGTGCTCTGACTGCTCAGCAGTTTAATTTGCTTCAGTTTCATTGAACATACGGGACTGAAACTAACGTAGAGTTCAGTTTTGATGTGTAACATCACCCCAAGGTGGCCATTGCAATGATGGAAAGTGTGGAAAGTTATAATGTGAATCTTTTCGCAACATGTGTGACAATCAATGCACTTGCGACATTTTTGATCACAGACCCGGGAGTCGTTTTGTCAGTTATAAATTTTGTCCACATATTATGTGTTGCCAGAGGCGGATGACCTCAACATGGCAGCTTCTGATCCTGAAGAAAATTTGTTGCTAGATACATGTATGTCATTGACCAAGTCAAGTGACACACTCTTAAATGTAGAGTGATAAATTAGGGACTGTGCCTACTAAATACAAAGATTTTTTGCCTGAAATTAGGCTATAGCACTATGTTATGATAGGGTAGCAGTTTTCTTAGTGCCAAAATATGCGGTGTGGCGGCAAGCTTTATGGCATTCAGACAATTTAGGAGAATTTAGAAATTTGAAAGTAACGCTAATAAAAATTCTATATCAAGTGACAAGAAGACTTCACTTACAAAAACAAACAAATGTATCAGGATTTCGAGACTTCCTAAGCCCTGCAAATATTGGGAGTCTGAGACAGCTTTGTGAAAAAAACAAGACTGCAAGTTGTACAGAACCCCTAAAAGATAAGACCTCAAAGCCTGTGAAATTTGACTAACATTTTGCAAGACCCTGGCAGAGTTTTTGAAGGACGATTCACCATTCCTTGGTTTTAGTGCATATCCCATTTGGTGAGGGTAGGAAAATTTTGCTTTCATTTTAGTCATACACTTGGTAGCATACTTGATTTCATCAGTTTCATCCTAACATCCTCACAAGCACGTGGCAGGTAACCATGTCTCGCGCCTGAAAGAATGTGTGCACTGCAACAAAAGTCAGCACCATCCTTAACCGCAATGGCAAATTTGTATCGTGGAAGTTCCCAGTTTTAGCATTTGGTACATGTGTGTTTCCCTGATGGATACCATAAATCTGATGGGAAAGCTGCTCAATTTGGATTTTGTGAAGTATATATGAAATAATTCATATTTGAACTGCGGTAGTAGATGAAAGTGAAGTATGATCATTGCAGTAAATTTTCCAATTTAAGCAACTGGAAAGAAGAAGCCTGGAAAAAAAAAAAATCAGGGCTTCAACGGGATTCGAACCCGTGACCTCCGCGATACCGGTGCGATGCTCTACCAACTGAGCTATGAAGCCACACATTGGGAGCGAGGTCAATTAATTGAGTTCATATCTTCCCGTGAGTGAAATGATGTGAAGTATATATGAAATAATTCATATTTGAACTGCAGTAGTAGATGAAAGTGAAGTATGATCATCGTAGTAAATTTTCCAATTTAAGCAACTGGAAAGAAGAAGCCTGAAAAAAAAAAAATCAGGGCTTCAACGGGATTCGAACCTGTGACCTCCGCGATACCGGTGCGATGCTCTACCAACTGAGCTATGAAGCCACACATTGGGAGCGAGGTCAATTAATTGACCTCGCTCCCAATGTGTGGCTTCATAGCTCAGTTGGTAGAGCATCGCACCGGTATCGCGGAGGTCACGGGTTCGAATCCCGTTGAAGCCCTGATTTTTTTTTTTCAGGCTTCTTCTTTCCAGTTGCTTAAATTGGAAAATTTACTGCGATGATCATACTTCACTTTCAATTTGGATTTTCTCCCTACTAAAGGCATCAGATACTTTGCAATACAGTGTGTTTGAAACTGATGATTTGTAATAGTGGTGACTAATGCTGGGCTTCATTGCAGCAGAAAATTAGTTACCAAGAGCCAATCTTGTATGTTGTTTTCCACAAAAAGCAGGTTTTTTTTTTTTATTTTGTAGTTCTTCAGTCTTATATGTCAACAAAAAAGTTCTGCTTACTGGGCACTATCAACACAAAACAAAGGTTTACTTAGAGGATATAGCTGAACATATAGCAAGATAGTTTTCTTCTAATAAATACAGTGCAGCTCAGATATAGCAGAACTATGCATGTACGCAATTTATACGCACTTATAAGTCTCTTTGTTGTGCATTCCCATAAGCTTCTTTTATGAAGTATTGTTGGTCAAACAAAGGACATTTCTTGGAATGAAAAAGTGCCAATGAAAACGTCAGTGAAAGCTGTCACATTTCAAGTTTTCGATTGCTTTGTAAATTCACTAACAGACTACCATTTATTAACACTTGTTTGATCATTAGCTACCAAAAGTGGGAAGAAAATTGAAAGAGTCATTTGAACTCCTTATTTTGACACGTTTAGTTTATGTTTTTGTAAGGAGAGATCTGTGTTTCAAAACGTGTAGGAAAGTTGCTTGTGAAATATTTATTGTCTGAAGCGTTCTGAAGATCCTCATCAAAAAAATGAGATCTCCGGTTTTATTTGGCATAAATAATATTGTTCATTCAAACAGTAATGTACTCATTCCTTGACAAAAGTTTCTATAGTGCGCTGCCTAAGTTTAGTTTATGTTTTTATGAGGAAAGATCTTTGTTTCGACATGGGTCTGTAAGTCGTTTGCGAAATGTTTATTTCTGAAGCGTTCTGAAGATCCTTGTCAAAAAACTGATATTTCCAGTTTTATATTTTCACTTCAAGATGGTGAGAGGGTACAGTTATCGAGGAGATTCCCAGGGTAACATTAGAGTAAAATTAATATAGAAGCCTATCCAAGCAAAATCATTTGTTGTGTGAGTTAATGGAGGGTTTGAGTTGTCAGATGTCAACTTAAGTTCCTTTGGGATTTTCACAGTTAACTTTTCCATTACAGTACTGGTCAAAGGGATTGCAGCACCTACACGCGCATAAAATGCGTGTAGTCTGTGTGTAATATTCATGGACAGTGCGTGGACGGTGCATGTAATTACACACATGTAAAATTTACTGATCTGTTAGTTACACGGATTTGCGTGTAATTTTACGCAAATGCGTGTATTTTAATCGGAGGAAGAAACCTTTGTTATTCATACACGCAGTTGCGAGTATTTTGCATAACAAAAAGCCACTAATAACTTGTATTCGAAACCTGCGATTCGCAATGTTCACAACAAAAAGTAAATTTAAAAACCGACAAGCATTGCTAAATTAGCAGACTAGCTTGAGCACCTATCAAACAAATACTATTTTTTTAGTCTGTAGCAGTCCGCACTTCTGCTTAGCATCTAAACTTAATTCTTAAAGATCTATGAGTTTTTGTTTACGATGTGCGTCGCAACGTAATGTTTACCCACACACGAAGTGTCATTTCAACCCCTGTTCCTTCGATAACAGTGAAATAGGGATTCAAACAGAAACTCGCAGACTCTCTCTTAATCTGCTTATTGGCCACACTGCTGCTTAAACGGCGAAGAATCAAAACTTTTTTAACAAAATCTAAGCGTTTGTTAATTTTTGATTCCTCAGATTTTGATCCCTGGGTTGAGTCACGTTGACAGATCATAGATTTGGGAAGATTTTGGTCACGTGCTAGGCAACGATGTTGAAGAAACAGATCAAATTTCATTTCAATCAGATCAAAACATGCACTTTTAATATTTTGTTGTCATTACACGCACTTAGTGAGTTCCAGTTGAACGGCTGCGTGTAAGGTGCGTGGACACTGCGTGTAATGTGTGTAGTACACGCTCTTTACGCGCGTGTAATGCTGCAGTCCCTTTGACCGGTACTGTATTTGATTGCTATGCTCAGTGTGTTGGTTGTTATTTGTTATTCTCAAGACAACAATGATCAACATCAACGTAAGTTCCTTTGGGATTTTCACAGTTAACTTTTCCATTATTTGATTGCTATGCTCAGTGTGTTGGTTGTTATTTGTTATTCTCGAGACAACAATGATCAAGAACCCTGCATGTAGATTCACTGTTAGCTTGATGTCTTTAGATCCTTTGGCCGAGTAACATCCGTGCATCACTAGAGTTTCGATTTTCTGATAATCCCAATGTGGTTTACCACTTTCCTTTTTTTCATTTTCTTCCATTTACAAGAGACAGCTTTACTTGTAATTGCAAACACTGTTTTTTTTACTGATTAATTGATACAAGATTATGCTCATGTCATATACCGATTGTGTTGTAGATAAAATAATATTATGTTCACATCAAATGTAGAAAACTATAAAGAAAGGTTGCTTATGTACTGTAAATGTATTGAACAATAATAATAGTTATTGTAATATTATAATAATGAACTTTATTCACTGGTGCAATTTACAATGTTATAACAGTGACATATTATGTATCACACATGAGTTGTTTTCAAAATACAGAAGTTGTATTGTAAATGGCAAGTCTTGCTATGGTGTAAATATTGTTTATTTTGTTGCACACCATTGTATCATGTGTTAACCACACTTTCATCGTAAAATTATTGTGAGAAGGTTATACATACTGTGAACATTTTCTGGGGGTCTTCATGAAGTGGTAGTCTTTCATTGGGACAAAATAGAGACTTCCTGAGTAGTAGTACTACAATGTATATCATCATTTGGCAGTGTGATGTTATGCTCATAGCAACACCTATCTACCAGGATATCACTGATACCTTGCTTCAGAGATGTCAAAGGCTAGCCCTGAAAAACAGTATTTTTGTGACTTGTTATTTATTTATGTTATTGGCAATCTACATGTATTTTAATTAAATTTTTGAGCAGAGTGAAGGCAAAACGTCCAGGTGCAGCAAGACTTCTTTGTTATGTTTTGCCTTGTGTTCTGTGTTTTTACTTGTGTTGCGCCAACTTTGTTCAAAATTCTAGGGACAGCCCTTCGTGATCAGAGCTGCCCACTTGACATGCTGGATTGTTGGCCAAGTCTCTTGGTGTTTAAGGTAGCAGTTAGTCACTCCAGTTCTGCTGTACGTGTCTGTTTTACAAGCAGGGAAAGGCAAACTTTCCCAGTGGTACAAAAAACTTGCAATCATGGCCTTTTGTTTAAAGCAGGCCTTACAGTGCAAGTGTGCAGTGCTGTTTTCTGAGAATTGCAGAGAATCAAATGGAGATACTTAATATAGACATGAGTCACACTGAGCACTGTAGAAGTGCTGCAGCAAGTAGCCACATCTGAGGATAGATTCTGAAGATGTGGAGATATCACTGGACGGTGAAACAGTTAATGGTTACGTTAACATAAGAGCCAAGGAATGCAGCAACCGTTTGTGAGAGAAATAATGGATACAACCCATTGAGCTTGAATGGAATACAGACAAGATTGGAGGAATTGTTTGAGCCTAACATACATGAGGGCTGAGGGGATAAGTTAGACATTATCTGCCCTATCTGGTGGAGAACCTTAACATATCATTAAACTGACTGCTTCAATGTATCGATGAAAGCTATCAGACTACTGATAAAGATTCCAAAATGTTACTAACACAATAAAAGTAAACTTAACTAAGTTAACTTTTTTTAAATCTCCAGGATACATTACCCCCAAAGTTCATTTTAATGGCATGTAAATTGGATTTATTTTCAGGAGAGAGTGCAGATAAAGACAAGGATGCTGATGATGATGTAGAGATTTCTACCGAGGCCAGGTAATGTTTTGTAGCTAGGCTGGCTGCAATGGAATGCGAAACCCCGAAAGAGTCTTACAGGGGTTTTCTTGTACAAGAAACAGCCAATTATCTGTTGGTAGCAGCATGATAAATCAAATTGATGACTGGAATGACTCTATATGCTTCTGTCACCACCAGGAGATAGATCAGCAGTCGGTGGCGTCTGCTAGATGCAGATTGCACTGAGGATTTCATCTGAGTTTTCTACATTTCATTTTTCCCTCCAGTAGAGTTGAACCCGAGGATGAGGAGATTCAGCTAGACGACTCGTTAGTCGTCTTGGACAAATGTAAGTGGAAGGAACGGCGAGTACAATGTGTTAGATACACTTGTAACAATAAGATTTTAAGGGAGCACTTCAGACCTATATTCACGAGAGAAAAGTAATTTACACTTAAGTAGTTATAAAATGTGCTTGGCTTGTAGAGTCATGCACACTTTTAAGGAAATTTCTTTTTCAGTTTCTGTTCATTTTATTTTGGTTTTAGACAACTGCGACTTGCATCTGAAAGTTGCCCCAGACGGCCTGAGTGGAAAGCCGTTAGAGGATGAAGGGTTTTCATATCTTCTTGCTGGTGCTAGAGCTACTTGGGGTGCTACTAAAGGAAAGGTTTGCTTTGAATGCAAGGTGAGCATGTTTAACAAGCATTTAAATGCCATTTACACAGGTTAGAAATTGGCTTGACACTATTATTTTGTAATCATAACGGTTTAAAATAAAACATGTTTTGCATCATTAAGGCAAAAATGCATAATGTGGGGCAGGCTATTTAAGGTTGTCACAAGTTTTTAAGTAGGTGGTTGAAATGTTGATGTAGATGGCTGATTTTGCCATCTTTTTCTTGAGAAACAGAAGAGTAGCTGATAGAGGTCTGGTAGCAGGTCATGATTTTCGCCAGCAGCCGACTACCATTGGGACCTTGGGCCATTGGGTGCTCAGGGCTTGAAATTAAAAAAAAAATCCTTTTAAAATGTCCATGTGGTGACTAAGTGGTAAAAAATAGTTGCCAGGTTGTAAAATCAAATAGGGATTAGTTCAAAACTGATTAAAATATTTTGTAGGAATTTTATCCCCAAAAGGACTCAATGCATAACATCTGAAAAGACAAAACAAAAAGATATTACATCAAGACATGAAAAGCAACATTTTCAAGCCTTTTTTGGTTGCTAATGTTGCGTACGTAGCTAATGACTGCTAACCTAAATATGAAGAATCCTTGCATTACAAGAGACATAATCTGTAGGCACACATGACGTATCCAGTACTTGAGGGTTTGCAATGCATTATAGGGCGATTTTGAACAAGGTCGTTTTCTAATGTAAGAGAATCCTTTAGAGCAAAGCATAAGGATGGATTGACTTAGATTCCTTTCTTATGCTGAATGGTTTAGAAGCAAAGATCTTTCAATGTTATTCTCTGGAAGGACATAATGTCTGGGAAAATAAGCGTAACTGATCTTCAACACAGAGAAATGTAGTCACCATTATGACATCTAAACCAGAAACCAGAACCTCAAAATTGTTTTCAATGTGATTTGAAATTGGTGATTATTATACATGCACAGTACTGTACACGTAGGTGACAATAGATGATTTGCTAAGCTGATATGGAGATTGGCAACTAAAAATACTTCATTTTTATTTCTTTTTGTAGGTGACATCACTTGTGTCTGTAGACCTGCCTGATGCTGAGGACCCCAAGAATGTTGTGAGAGTTGGCTGGTCAACTGATTCTACCAGCCTTCAGCTTGGTGAGTTACATGTACATGTCACAAACGTCAGACTAAATGATTATTGTAATAGTAGAACTTGATGAATTTTTGTTTCCTAATTTCCAAATTTCTTAGATGAAGTGCTAACTAGTATATTGCATGCAAGCTTCCAGAAGATGTACATTGTCAGGTCACTCACTTGTTTGACTGGCCTGTTTGTTATTTTGCTCGTTGGTTTTCTTTATTCGTGATAAATACTGCTGTAATAGTAAGTTTTTCTTCTGGGGACAAAATGACTTTTTCTTAGTTATTAACATGTACATCAAGCTGTATAGAAATAACATACAGAAGAAATCAAGCTGTATGGAAGATGGATGCCCAGGATGTCTGGGGGCCTCCACTGAGATCAGCCGGCCCCTAGACAGTAAAACGTTTCCATGGTTAGGAATTCTCTCAATCAAGCCATGACCCCACATACGGTTGTCCAGGCACCCATCACACTGAATTAATGGTGGAAAAGGGATGGGAAGGGAGGGTCAGATAAAGACAAGGTAAAATAACTAGGAACTCCACCAAAAAACTGCTCAACTATGCCACACTTAGACACACTACTACGATGGGGCGCACTGCACTTGTGCTAACATCTAGAAACCTCTGACCTGTGTGATAAGTGCAGCTTTTCCTTGTTGTTAACTTATTTCAATTGTATTTAACAGCATGTAACTTTTGATTCCTAATTTTTCCCAGGTGAAGACAAGGTGTCCTATGGCTATGATTCATCTGGCAAGAAAGCACTAGACTCAGAGTTTACTGAGTATGGACAAACGTTTGGTGCTGATGATGTAATTGGGTGCTATCTGGTAAGTCTTAATTATGGGTTACTCTGTCTTGTTTTGTTGATACATGTACGTAGCTGTGATTTGATCCGTGCACCCACCATGGCTGAACCATATGCGTAGGTGTATTGTCTGTATTGCTGTCCACAGTGTTACTGTGTTTACTGGTGAATTACCATACCTGCACATAAAACAGCCTGTTCCTTCTATGAGATGTCCCTGAGGGGAATCATGGTACAAGAAGTTGTGTTCATCAAAACAGATATCCAGTCCAACATGAAGACAACTACAATGTTTCCCTGGGAATTGGGCATTAAAGATCTTTGGCCTGATATAAAAAGACTGATATAAAAAGATGTACAATAGCTCATAAAAGGATTATGAGTGCTTGCCTGTTATACATAAACGATTTATTAAGACTAAATAACAGCCAGCACAGTAGGAATACACGGGTGCTAATTTTACCATTTTACCGAAAAGATTTAATAGAGAAAAAGATGGAGGTTGCACGTTTTCTGTAACGACTATTAAATGTTGGAATCACCTCCCCCTTAAGCTGCGCGCCTCTTCATCTGTAAATATCCTTAAGAATGCTTTGTACAAACATTTTAAATTAAGTCAGCTCAAGAACAAGATTTTTACTCCTTTTTTAAATAATAATTTTTAGATCGCGATATTTTAGTGATAATCTTTGATTATTGTTTATAGTAGATTTTGAACTTTTAGTACATTGAAGAGGGCCACAAATTTATTAGTTGATAAACTATTACTTGTCACCCTCGATAAATAAAGTTTTGATTTGATTTGATTTGATTTGGCCAGGATGCAATGCATTCTATGCAACAAGATTTTTACTCCTTTTTTAAATGATAATTTTTAGATTGCAATATTTTAGTGATAATCTTTGATTATTGTTTATAGTAGATTTTGAACTTTTAGTACATTGAAGAGGGCCACAAATTTATTAGTTGATAAACTATTACTTGTCACCCTCGATAAATAAAGTTTTGATTTGATTTGATTTGATTTGGCCAGGATGCAATGCATTCTGTGCAGCTTTGGAAAACTATAGAGACCTCAATACCATGTTACCAAAACAACAAACGCACGCAAAGCATAATGGTCAATACTGGGTCTTAAACAATACTTGTTGCTACAAGTACGTTAACTCTTGAACTTCCAGTTGCAGAGGATTCTTAGCTACTGTTCATGTACATGAACATGTCCCTTTTTCAACAAATTATTTTATTTAGGATTTAGTTCATCTAGGAAAAATGTTGAGCTACACTGTAGGGCCAAAATTAATTATTTAAGTACACTTGACTTTTACATGTATGACCAAGAAAAAAAAAAAAGATGTTATTGTCTGTGTATTAATTTGTTTATATCATTTTAGGACTTGGAGAGTGATCCCAAGACAATTTCATTCAGCAAAAATGGTGAAGACCTTGGAGTGGCATTTGAACTGACTGAAGATCTGGAAGACAAGGCTCTACACCCTCATATACTCATCAAAAATGCTGAGTTTAGTGTCAACTTTGGATCTCAGGTAACAGATTCCATTGATTAGAAGCATTTCACAGAGTTCTTAAAGCCCCTCATGTTGATTCATTTGAAGACTTCAAAAGTGGATCAAGTAGATGTATATTGATCCAATACAACAATCTAGAGTTTATTTTTACACATGGTAGGTCTTCTCCACTATCCTTACATGAAACAGTACTTTTTCCATAAATCACACCTACAGTTGTAATACACCTAAATTACATGTAAGTTTTTATTGCAAAATCACGTGTTCTTTCTCCTTGTATAGCTTAGGTAAATGCAGTCAGTAACATTCACTACTACAGACTTTGTTTACAAATTGTGAAATCTTGAAATCTACCCCTATTCATTACAAGGGTCAAATCATGACTTCAGACATGCAATCTTTAAGAAATATTTGATCACAAAATAACCAAGTCGTGTTTGTGGTCTTTCGTTCCTGACAAAGCATACAACACACTTTGTCATACAAAAATATAGCAATGGCTTTTTGTGTTTGTGTAGGAAGAGCCATGGTTCCCAGCAAAGGAAGGGTATACCTTCATTCAGTCCGTTGGTGAAGAGTCTTTGGTACATGGCACAAGAGGGCCAGCAACTAAGAAAGAGTGTGAGGTAAGCACAGTATGAAAGCCTTTTGTAAGGTGAATTGAGAGATTTGACACAATGACCTTGAATGTCAATATTTCTTATTTGAGACAGCTCAGTCTGCTCATGCAGAAATAGTCGGTTCAACATCCAAGGTTTCATGAAGGGCCAGGCACTGGGCAAATTGACCAGCTCTTAGGACAATTTTACCCGCCTGGTTTGACCATGTAGAGGAAAGTTCTTATATAGAAGTTCAGTTCAAAAGGTTTTGCTTGCCTGCAAAAACAAATTCCCCTCCTGCTGTTCAACCCATGTGATGTCACCATTGGGTAGAGTGCTGCTGTGCTTACTTGTGTAATTGTTGTGCTACTATTGTTGTGTTGCAGGTTATCATGATGGTTGGGTTGCCTGGTTCAGGGAAGACCACTTGGGTTAATAAGCAAGTCAGTGAAAACCCAGACAAGAAATACAATGTGCTTGGGACAAACTCTATCATGGAGAAAATGAAGGTAAGATCATGTTACCGAGGATTCAAAGGCACACAATTTGTTCAAAAGAACAAGGTTCCTCTCAGCTTAGGGCTCAACTTATTGTTGTACTCTTCTCTTGTTCTGTACCTCCGACAAATGGCCACCTTAATAACTTAATTTTCGCTCCTGTCTGGCACGGAGGTGTATGTCAGTCACTCAGTAAAGCAACATTGATCTAATCTGCAGGTTATCACTTTGAATTCCACTGAGGTTAAAACAATGCACCAGTGCTAATACTCCAAGGAATCATGGGTTCATTGTCATCCACTAAAAATTTCAATGTTATCATTTATGTGCAATTTTCTGATTTCCAATGTAGGGTGAAAACTGTAGAATAACCTTGCCCTGCAATTACAGTGCGACTGCTCTAACCAAGGCCACTTGAGAAAATTGTTGGCAAATTAGTGAACAGCATTCACATGTTAAAACAATCAAATTGTTCCAAATTTGTTGTTTCTATAGTGCAGGTTGCTCAGATCCTGTATTTGTGGGAAATGTATTGTGCCCATCATATTTTTGCGCAGAAATGTTTTGGGTGGCTTTGGTTAGCGTGGTCGCAGTGTAAACAAAATTAAATCCCGTAAAAACTAATTGCTATCTTAACTATCAGCAATCTTGAATTAAAATCGTCAGATAAAGTGAACATTATGAACTGCACTTGTCATTTCAGATCATGGGTGTTGCTAGGAAGAGAGATGTGGGTGGATACAGTAAGTTGATGGACAAGGCAGCAAAATGTCTGCACCGTTTGTTTGAGCTCGCACCAAGTAAGAAGAGGAATTACATTCTGGACCAGGTAAATAAGTGATGTATTAAAATTTCTGACATGTGAGTCATGTGTTAATGTAGCGAACTGCTTGTAAAGTTAGGAGACCTCTTATTGTCTGTATATTAAACTTGTTTTATTTTTTTTTCCAGACCAATGTGTACCTTTCTGCACAAAAGAAAAAGATTCGACCTTTTGAGGGATTTAACAGACGAGCTATTGTGTGTATTCCTACTCAAGAAGATCTTAAAAAGAGAACTGAGGACAGAAAGAAGGAAGGCATTGAACTGCCTGAGAATGCTGTCAGTGACATGAAAAGTAAGGGTCAAGTGATCTATAACTTGTTTCTCTCAACAATACCCTGATATTCTTAATTGAATTTGTAGGGAGAATTCATTAACTGCTCCATATAGTTTTGATTTGTTGGATTCTTAGCACTATTTAAAGAGAATTATAGGAGGAGGAGAATTGAAGAATTGAGGAGGAGGCAGCGCAGCAGAGTGGTTTAGTGCACTGGATTTGAAATCAGGAGGTCCCTGGTTAAAATCCTCTCTACCGCTCTCTGGATTTGTTCTCAGTGGTCCCGAGTTCAACTCCTCAACCGCGTTGTGTAAATAGCCAACTGGTCAGCCTCCCACTAGTTGGAATTCTTAATAGTTGATGTTCTACTGTAGAATTCCCTTCGCTTTGTGTGAAATGACTATGAACTACAGGCACTGAACAAACGTTTTTAACCATTCGAAAGTAACGGCTATCCGTAAGTAAGGGCTGCCCGAAAGTAGCTGCCCCTTTTGTTTGCGTAATCTGAAAGTAAAGTGGCCGTTACTTTCGGAATTCTACGGTATTTGCAAAATTTGTTCATTTATTTAGTGTTTCCAGTTAGTACAACAGTGCTAAATACACTTGACACTTAAATAAACTTATTTAGTGTATTTTATGGCGGTTCATCAGTATGATAGTGTGGGTTTGATATTGAACATTAGTTAACATTTGGATTAATGTTGATTTTTTTCATCGTTTTTTTTTTCAGTGAGTTTTACTCTTCCCAAAGTTGGAGAATTCTTCGAAGAAGTTACCTATGCCGACCAGCCAGAAAGCGAAGCTAAAACCATTGTCGATGCGTACATCAAAGAGGGTCGTTCATACAGAAGCCGCTCGGGCTCTGGGTCTGAACCACCTTACAAACGCTCCAGATTTGAAGACAGACCTCGTCACGGGGGCGGCTACAACAGGGATCGAAGTTATGATGACCGTGGAGGCTACAGGCGAGGTGGTGGTGGGGGTGGCTCCTACCAGCGATTTGGAGGACGGCCTTATCACGGAGGAGGAGGAGGGGGCGGATATCGCGGCGGACGTGGAGGAGGGTATCATGACAGAAGGGATCATCGTGGCGGAGGGAGAGGTAACGGTCTTCATATTCGGTGGAAAAGAGAACAATTAAGTTCTCTTTAATGTGGCAATTTTCATCAGAGCTTTGAGTTATCAAATCGTGTTTAGTTTGATATTTCCTAAATGTGATGGTCATTATCCTCTTCAAAGTAATTTGGTGGTTAGCAAATTCTTAACAAAGCGATCCGTTGCAAGTACATGTAACAACCCTTTAAAAGCAGCAACCAAAAACACGACTATCTTTTTCATTGGAAGTGAGAGATACAACTAGCTCTGACAAAATGGCATCATTTAGGTTTTAGATGACCCTTTATCCAAAGGTAAAAACTACGCTGTTGATGTAATGTATCAGTGGTACTCGTTTTAGCGACTGCAAAGAACGTGTGGTGGTGCATGAAAGTCATGACCCTTCAAAAAGTAGCAGCAATAGAGCGGAACGACTAAATTGGAAAGTAATGAGGGTCGAATGTTGCTTTCAGAACTCAACTCACTGTACTTGCGTCACTGTGGTAATGCTTGTTTTGTTTTTTTTTTTTGTTTCATTCTTGATCAGGTGGAGGTTATGGTGGCGGTGGGTATGGAGGTGGAGGCTACCGTCAGCAGCAGTCATCATACCGTCAGCACCAGCAGTCCAGTCAGCAGCAGAGACCTCGCTACCAGCAGAATTACAACCAGCAGCAGGTGCAGAGCACTGCCCAGACATCGTACTCGCCACAACAACAGCAGTATGGCGCCAGCGCGGCCTACAACCAGTACTACAACTACAACCAAGGTTACCAGGCGGCCACAAGTTACCAACAAACTGGTTATACACAACAACAGCAGGGCTATGGACAGGCAGCCCAGCAGCCAGCATACCAGAATTACCAGAATTACTACGCCGGTTACCAACAGCAGCAACAACAGCAGCAACAACAATACGGCAGTTATGGCTCTGGTAGCGGTTATTAGGCCGTGTGATCGACGTCCTTAGAGGAAAATTGAGTGGACCTTACACGAAGTGTTTATAGAAGTTGTTAGTGACAGTAGATAGTTAGAATTTGTTTAGTTTTTTTCTCTTGAGTTTGATTTTAAGGGGGTAGATGATAGGAAGGTTAGAAAATTAAGATGTGATATACCGAATTGTTCATGCGGCTTTAATTTGGAGACATGTAACTTAAACGCATTGCACTGACATTTTTGTACCGTTCTTAAAACTAGAAGAATTCCTTTTCTTTCTTTTTTTCAAGCTGAAGAGTTTTCCGCGAAAATCGCATGTTACAGGCCAGCTATGGGATAGGACAATTTCTGCACCTGAGACCTGTTACCATGGGTCGTGGATTTAAACTGTATACATTTTCACGTTTCGTGTGCGATGTATTTGCTGTAGACCAGTGTTTGTCTTAAAGACAACTCTGTCAAGAGTCTCACGAAAACAGGGTCGAATGGATTGTTTTACAGAGAACGTGAAATTCGAATTGAAATTTCTGCTTTTCAAAGATGGTAATTCGAGTGTGAGACGGTTATTTGTTTCTTAAAATTCTACAAATTCTTCTGCGCCCTCACGTAAAAAAGGATGTAGTTACTGTGGTGTAGAGGTTTTGTACTTGAGATGTTTTTACTTAAAATTAGATTTTAAGGGCACTTTCTATGCATGCATCTTTGATGTACAGTTTGCTCGTTTGGGTATTTTAGTCCAGGAAAGAAGTTGTGTAAGACCAGTCCTAGAGTTTGATTTAATGTGTGTATACACTGTACTGATGTCCTTGTTTGATATGCGTTGCTCTCTTGATCAGTGTTTGTACATTGGATTTTAAAATGAAATTCACCTGTTGTGGAGACCATAAAAAGAGCTTTTACAATCTTTGTGGTTGTTATTATTATCATTCATTTTCCAATGTTAACAGACACTCCTTGCATGAAGAGTAGATTATTTCATTAAGGCCTCGTCTAAACGACGCCGCAGGAATTTGAAAACGGAGGTTTCACTCTGTAAACGAATCAAATGTTTTTCGTCCACGCTACGTCGGAGGAATTTGAAGACGCAACAATCACCGGTCATTTTGGATTTGTGTTTGAATAAAACTCGGTCAGGGAAATCACGTGATTATCGTGACGCTATCGTTTTCGAAAAGCTCCGTTTTCAAAATGTTTTTCGTTTACAAGAAAACGAAAAGCCGGCGTTTTCAAATTCCTCCGGTGAGAACAGCGTTTTCGAAAAGCTTCGTGTTTGGGACGGATTAGTGTGGACGGTAGGCCAAACCGTAGAAATAAAGCTGCGTTTTCAAATTTCTCCGGCGTAGTGTGGAGTCTGCCTAATGTACACTCGTGATTTTATATCAGAATTGGGTTCATTTTGTCCGCAATCGTGCTCGGTCAATAGAGAGAAGGATGAGACGTAAACACGATGTCTACGTTCGTTTCAATATGCCCACAATTTTATCTTTTCCGCTCAGTATTCTTTCGGAGCAAGAAAGAGAAGGCCTGTATTCTAGAAAGGTTTGTTGTCAAAGTATAAACCTTGACTGGAATCAAAGCAGGCGACTATGTTTGAGGAGTACTTCGTGCTTATCATGGCACCGGATAGAAACCTACAGGAAAACAATGAAAGCTGATGTGTATTGGGACGGACGGATTGGCCTAAACTTTCCGAGGAACTCTAACGATGCCCGAAGAAATGTTCCTATCTTTTACCCAACTGAAGGACAAAATTATTTTTCTTCGGTCTGTAGGGAAAAAATGTCTTGGCCTGGAGAAGATAACGGGGAGGCGGGGGCGGGTGGAGGTTTCTATGTCTTATAGTAGCTGCACTTCTGCAATCCGCCGTAGGAAAAAAGACGGCTATTGGTACATTTACCCATAATTCTTGGCGCACGGAAACTTAAAAAACGCTCATAAAACCGTACAGAAACGTTCTAAAACCCTCAAACCTAGCACACACTGTCGATCGCACATTAACAAATACTACAAAAATGTGGCTTCCCTTATACTTGATGGGCTCTATTAGGCTCGCATGGTATTGTGGTAAACGGTATAGCCGCCATCTTTTTTTCCAACGGAGGATTAAAGTGATTCCTTGGTATTGCATTGCACATCATTACAGCGCACGATTTCCGCGTCATTAGCGCGCGCACATGAGCGCGTGCGCGTACAAAACGTAAGAGATTTCCCTCAAACTAAGCTCGATAGCGAAATAAATCCACCTTTTCTCTTAGACGAGCATGGTGACCCCCACTTTTTATTTCATAATTTCAATGAGAAAAATATCCTCAAAAACTGAGGAAAAAATTAGCAGAAATCTATGGCTACTTTTTTGGCAAATGGAATAAACACTACAGAGGGAGACGTAACGGGCCCAACAGCGCATGTCCGAATTGTGTTTCCTTTAAAGGATAAAAAATGCAGGATATTTGAAGATATTTTTTCTGGGACGTAGATGAATAAACAATCAAAGAAAGTCAAACTCTGTGTGATATAACATGCTGCATTGAAAAATAATCGAGCTTATTTGTTGCGCACGGAGCTCGGGATTACCAAAGTCGCCTAAATAACCGTATTTGTCAGCATTGTGGCGTGAAAACAAGCACGTTGACCCCCTCTTTTTATTACGTTTTAGTATCTCGTCCTGTGAACATGAACAGCATACCAAGTTTCATCGGAAATCTATGGCGGGTTCTTTTACTAGGGAATCACCTTAAGAGAATTTACATGAATTCATAGACTTGCCACAAGTCGACCTTGACTTATGAATCTCCATCGAGCGAGACGATATAGGGAGGAATCATTGGAAAGGACTTTTAGAAAGTCTGATTAATTTACCGTTTGAACAGGTTTTGTCTGGGATAGCAGGCTTTCGTGACTTCTCTTCTCTCACGTGTAATAGGCGGTTGTGTTTAGCAATGCCAGTCCCGTAATGCTAAAGACGAACAAACTGCACGGAAAATGCTTCGAAAGTTGAGTTTCCCGCGGGACTTTCCCATGAACCTTCTGGCAGAAGGACGCGCCCTTCTCAGAAAGAAAAAAGACCTTTAAATAGGACACGTTTTGGCTGGTACCCAGGGTCTTAGGAGCTTTGGGAGCGCGGGAAGTGTAGGAGGTTGAAAGGGGTATAGGAATGGTCCCATTCAATTTAAAAGTGCTCGCAAAATTTGGCCTTTCCTCGAATTGCTCGCAAAAATTACATGAGTGCTCGCTTGCTCGTGCTCGCAAAATTTTTGCAACTGTTTGCATGCTCGGAAAAAATTCTATACCGTGTAGAGGAAGCATAATTTGCATCTTGGAAACAGAATTTACGCTGGAAAAAATGTTTCTCGTTTTGCACAACTGGGAAACGTTGGGGAAACACACGGGCTATATGATTTTTTCTGGAAATATGCTCCCTCGTCTTGTTGACGTTTTATTGAAACTGACGCGTGTAAAAGAATTCTTCGCGAAAGGCACCTGCAAAGGTAGAAAGTAATCCCAGTAGAGACATGAGGACATTAGGAATATTACTATTCGACCTTCAGAGCTTGTCAGATCTGTATGGCTGCAATTGGTTCGATCCTAGAAGCCTTCAGATGAATTTTCATTGCGTTGAATCTTTTTCAGTCAATTAGTGTGAAACCAGTTTGTCGATCATCGAATCCGAAACTTGAAATGATTGTTAGACCACCTGGTGCAAAAGAACGTTTCATTTTAATAAAAGAGAGATTCCGGCCAGTGGAAAATTTACGAAATGCTTGCCATTTGTATTTTCTTAAGTGCTCACTGCTCTCAAGACAAATTTGATCACTGTTCGTGCTCGCAAAAATAAACACACTGCTCGCATAGACTTCGCATGCTCGCAATGGCCATTCGATTCCCCTATTGAGGCCTGCGAGAAGCACGAGCAAAGCGGACTGCTGGCAAGCTAAGCAGGATCCAAACTTGATGGTATCACATGGGCGTTTTATATATTGATCTTAATATTAATGTGAACTCAAACACTTTAATTACAGGTATGGATATCTAAATTACGTGCATAAATATCAAACTTGAAATACATGTCGTTTACACAGAATTAAAGACGTAAGTAACAATTTCTACCATACAGAAACAACAAATAAAGAACTCATCTTGTCACGAAAATTAGAAATATTCCTGGTTATTTCTTCTTATTATAAATCTACCACCATTCTTTTACGAATGCCGTTCTCTTTTGACTTTGCTACTCACTATTTACTTAACTAATAGATTCCATGTTGCTGTGCGTCTGTTCAGTTTTAGTATAAATCCACTAGCTTTCTATCACGAATGTTGTTCCCTGACTGTCTGCGCTACTCACTATCTTTTGTGTTGTAGATACTGAGTAGCGTAGCAGTGTGCGTTTGGTAACAAAATGAAGGCCGCTTCTTTGCGTTTTCGAGATGTCTGTGCCGAGAGGATTTAGATAATGTTTTGAACGACTAGAAGATTTATACTAAAAAAATTATACGCTCTCGATATCTATGCGTGATATGACTCGGGCTTCACCCTCGTCTGGAACTATCACGCGATAGAAATCTCAAGCACATTATCTAATTGTTAAATAGATAACACCTGGCACACGAGGCGATAGCTGAATGTGTCACTCACGTTCTTCCCACATTTTTTGGCCAAGCAATATGCAGTATATGTCTGTGAAGTGCATGGATTTAAATAAAAGTTTGAGCGACTGATAGATTCAGATACTAAAACAAATACTTCGATTATGGGCTCTCGACTTCTATGCATGATGGAAATCTCGAGCACTTTACCTTATTGTTAAATAGCGTAAAGGCAAGGAAAAAGTATTGACCACGAGGTTTTGCAAAAAAAACAAGAAGATCTGTTAGATCTTATAACCGCGCTTTTAAAATTTAACTGTTTTCTTAGTACTACAGTCGCAACGCAGTGCATATTCCAAAGCAATCTTTGATGATTCAATGATTACTGTAGACATCACAGCACTTGATCAACACAAACTCTATTATCGCACCATCAGTCGTAGCCGTTGTGACATCTCCGATGACGTAGTAGTCTTAATCTGGAACTTTCTTCGGGATATGTATGGGCATGAAGATACGAACACTATTACAAACCGCTTTCTTTCTTTAAAGTCACGATTAAATTTAATTGTTTTTTCCCTTGAGTTAAGGGTTAGCACAGAAGTCACACGAGTCACATAATTCAAGAATTGCGTTATCTACGGCTATCTTTAGTACGGTGGTTATTTCCCTACCAATGACGTACTCTTTGCACGTTCTGACACGTTCTTTGCATGGCTTGCAAATATTTAATTTTCCTCCGATCTATGAACTGGCTGTGATGAAACAGTCAAAGGATTTACTTCATTTGCGTAAAACCACAAGAAATACTCACAAAATTACAAATAAATTAATGACCGTCGCTTCTGCCGAAATAAACTTGCAAAGTAAACACGATCGTATTTGTCACGTAGCGAAAGTGAAAGCTGCAACGTCAGCACATTCCATGGCTGACGTAATACCTTTTTTCAGCGTATTTATTATTCCCTTTAAATCCAACGCTTTGATAAAACGAAAAGAAAATATATTTTACCCACAAAAAAGAAAACAATATCGGTAAAATTGTCCGTGTATTTATGTTTTAACAGCTTCTGGCGGAAAAAAATCACACGTTGCGTGACTCAAAGTTTGGCCGAGCGGAGGTCTGCGTCTGGTCACCGACAAAAAAAAAAATAATAAACCACGGGTAAACCTAGAACCGCGCTCGGCCCATGGCCGCGCGGTTAAAAAAAAAAAAATGACGGTAATCACAAGAAAACGTCAGACTGTGTACATATTCAGTCAATCTTGACGTCTTGTTCAGCGCTATGCACTAGTAAGATAAAGAATATAACTCACGAACTTAAATTAACCTAACAAGGCCTGCAAAACAGGTGGATTAATTTGCGAGGCTTTTTATTTTAACGAACCAAGCCTGGTGTTCAAAACTTGATTGCGAGGTGCACTCAAGCAAGAGATTATCTCTTGACTCAAGTTAAACCACCTTATCCTGCCGGCTGGTCCCTTACTTACCCCTCGTTACCAGGGCCCTTCCTCCAAGTAAGAAGAAAGGGCTCTGGGGCTACTGAATTCTAGCGCTGTTACTGTAAATAACGTGATCGTTATACACTTAAGCCTCAATGTGAGTTGTACCTTAATTCTTTTGAATCAACAAAGTCTTTACATGCATGATTTTTTTCCCATAATGTAATACTAATTTTCCTCAATATATTAAAACGTCTTTTTTAAGACTACTACATATATTATGTTAACTAATTTATAGTCTTGTTTATATTAAAAATTCGTTTCTTTCTCTACCATGTGACTCCCCTGACCATACACTGTGGGCTCAGTCAACGGTGTCAAAGTCCTCAAGCTTATTAGACAACGGTTAATCATGTGTCGTTAAGATCGGTAGGCTTGAATTGTTGCCGAGAGCCCTGTTTTACTTTTCGACTTGGACTCGGGGGACGTCCCGAAAAGATACAGACTGTTTTTTCCCTCGTTTCTCGGGAAGTTGTCCTTCGATTGCGTGGAAACTGCCAATACTGGGAGCGCGCGAAATCTGGGGCGTGCTTTGGTTTGACCAATCAGGAGTCTCGTCTCGTGAGCGTGAATTCCGCAGCGCAGACTCTGGGGATAATTCCGCTTTCGCTGCCTTGGCTGTTGGGTCAAAAAATACGTCATCGTTGTTAGGGCTCACTGGTGAGTCATCCCCAAAGCCCGGGTTACGAACACCCTTCATGGGAATACACTCCGGTAAAGGAGCCTGAGATTTGTTATTTTCGTAAATGTTCCCGTTTAGAAAGCCGTTGCCTGGTTTTACCTCCACGCCAGATGTAGCAGATATCTGTGAGATGCGCTTTGATCTCGTATCATCCTCAGCTATCGTAGAACGCTTTGTGCGTGACCGTGAATAGATAAGAGAGGACAGCGTGCCTTTGTAATGCAACGCTCGAGTGTGACAAAACCCGAAGCGACTCAGCAGGGCGAAGAACTCACGTTTAAAGGCTTTGGTGAAAAATGCGTACAAAAATGGATTGCAGAGGCTGTTAAGCGGAAAGAAAAAAACTAGCAGGAACTTTGAATCTTCGACTCCGATGAGTGGCGCGCCAAAAGCCGCTAAGAGGCCAAAAAACGCGATGGGAGTCCAACAAACAAAGTCAGTAAACACGAGCAAAGCCATCCGCTTGGCAACGGTGGCGTCGTTACGCTGTGGGGCCCCTTCAACGGGCCCTGATCCCACCACAACTTGGAACATTTTCGCGTACAAGCCAGCGATGACCAGAAAAGTTCCAAAATTTAGTACCAAGACAATGCCCACGTAGGCCAAGTCACCTTTTGTGTCGGAATTGAAGGGTAAACAAATGGCGACGCTTTGGTAACTGTTCACACCTACGAGGGGAAGAACGGCTATGAAGAAGGCCACCAACCATCCTGCGATCATGACTTTGACTGCTTTGCGAAGGGAAAGTCGAGTGTTAACTTGCATTGCATACACAATCGCGAAAAACCTCTCGATTGTTATGACTGTTAGGGTGTACACGGATAGCTCTGTGGAGAACACGGCGATGAAGCCCGCGATTTTACATCCAGCGCCATACTCCCAGGCTCTGATATGGTTATAATATTCGCCTGAAGTGTCCAAAGACACGCACACCAGGATGGATATGTATAAACCAAGGCAGAAGTCGGCAAAGGCTAAATTGCTCATCAGGAAACGGTGAACATTCAGGCGACGATCACTTGTCAACATTACAACGACCACTACAAGATTTGCTAACAGTGCAATACTTCCTACCATCAATGATACAACAGTCAGCCATTTTGCGCCCATGATATCCTCACAGGGGTGGTATGCGTCTCTTTGGGGTAAACAAATAACGTCCTCAGGGGGTGGTTCTGTGACCACAGGGACGCTGCTGTTTGGTGTATTTTTGTGGGGAATCGTATTTGGGAGTGTCACTGCGTCGGTCTCAAAGTTCGGGAAAGTCTGACCACCGCCACTTGATTCAGCAGTAGTAACTGACCCAGAGGTTCCATTTGTTGTTGGGGCCGCTGTCTCAAATCCAAACGGGATGTTTCGACGTTTTCTCTTACCCCATGGGTCGTGAGGTGTGGTCGCAACAGGCGTTGTGAAACTCCCGTGTTGGCTTGAAATGTGGGAAACCGTTGTTGAAGTACTAGAAACGTTAGTAGTGACTGCAGCAAATGTAGTAGATCTAACATTTGCTGTTGTGGATGGCATTGATGATGTACTTGATCTTGTCGAAGGCGTAGCAATTGAATTAGTCCCAGAATGACTCTGTCTAGCGAAATTTCGCTGGTATATGTTCAGGTGGAAAGCGCAGCAAAGGAAAGAGTTGTACTCACTCAAGTAGATCTCACGGATTTTACTCAGACCAGGAGGAATGGACCAAAAGTTCTCAACATCTTCCAGGTTTAGTTTCACTAAACGATCGAGTCCTGTAGCTGATAAAGACGTAATCTTCGTTCCTTGTAAAAACCTAACAAGACAACAACAAAAATAGCGATGATGAAAACAGCATCTTTCGAAGTTATTTTATTGCCAAACAGCGTTTCTCATGGTGACGGAACGCGTTGCGTGACGGCATGTAACGGACGGCTTGCCTAGTTCCTGTACGGCTTTCTTCCTGGCCTTCACGGTCAATTGATTTCGTTGACGTACCACGGGACCCGAAACGATTGACAGCGGCAAAATATTGAGGCCTAGGAGCTAGGCAAACGGAAGGCAGCAGGAAAAAAAAAATGTTATCAGTACTAAGAGCGGGAAAGTGTAGCTGTTTCCAAGAGCGGGAAAAGTGACACTATGCAAATCACCATCTTTGCCCTGATAGGTCAAATCAGGTTACATTCAGAAAAAGGCCAACGAGGGCTCAGCATGACCATATCTGGCTTGCATGATATCTTTACCACACAATTTTCTAACCGTTGTCGACTAACACAGTTCTAGGACGCGCATTTTGCTACCATAACAAAAAAATCTTCGAGTCTGAACTTCAATAATCCAAGTGTAAACTATTAATCCTTTAGCACTTACAGTTCTTGGAGATTTGAATCGACGAAAGCATTGTCATCAATTGTTGTCAGCGAGGATTTCTTTAGGCTCCTAAGAAATACGTCAACAGAATAAGTAAAGAGTTGGAAAGAGAATATAATTTTCTCTTATAACAGAAAAAATTGTTGTTAATAATTGAATGTGATGCGTTACTTTGTATTACTCAGGTAAGAAACACTGCTGTCGAAATCGATCTATTTTAATGGAAAATTCAGCTTGATACCCTAAAGTGATGGACACATTTTAACAAGGCCGGGAAAAGTTGAGAAAAATCGACAGGAGAAATAAAACAGAAAAACGCTCAGTAAAAACAAACAAACAAACAAACAAAGAGATCACATCTAGATTCGTGAAAGATTGAGAACAATACTTACAAGATGAAAAGCTTCTTGTTATTGCTAAAAATATAAGCAGGTATTTCTGTGATGCTAGTCTCATCTAATTCCCTGCAAGCAAAAATCAAGTGTTTGTAATTGATTGATTAGTAAACAACACCAGGAGAAACGCCTCCTAAGTAGACTTCATTTATTGAGGGTGACATTTGACAGTAGTTTAATACACTGATAACCTCCTAGCCTTCAAAATGAATAATAATAAATAAGGAAATATTATAATAGTAAATAGGGAAAAACATTTCTGAGCGGAGACCACGAAGAAAAAGAAAACTGATAGTTAGGCCGACCCCCCCCCCCCGACCCCCCCCCCCCCACACACACACACTCTGTTCGCTCCTCTCTCCCTTATCCTGTTTTTTTCTCTTCGTCCTATCCCCGATTAGACAGCCTGTTTGCAGGCTAACTGGTAATGGAAGTCCGATTCGGTAAACTGATCCGCTTCCTTTAATGTTCACTCTACAATAAGCTTGAGTGATGTTAATACTTGTTCCACAAGAAGAAAAAATTAAACGCCGTCTTAACAAAATGATACTTACAACCGGTTTAGCTCCGGCAGATTTTTAAGAGACATTCGTGATAATTCTTTGATCTGGTTGTTGTTAAGGTATCTGAAAAAGTGATATATATATATATGGGTTATTGACCAAGCCTTAGGTCAAGATGGCCGGATATTACCCAATTTTTTTTTTTTTTTTTTTTTTTTGCGTGTTTATGGAGCGAGACGGAGTCGAGGTCCATAAACTCGCAAGAAAAGAACGAGGCCCATAACCAGTCAACTTGATCGAACAACAGAAGACTACTGTCTCGCGATATACAGCGCGTAATCCCGAGCGGGCAAGATAGCGCCATTTTGCCCGCTCGGGTAACAAATCTCAGTGCAGGATTGGTTCATCTTGCCCGCTCACGGAGCTAGCCATACAATCAATGTTCATTTGACGCTTTAGGGACCCATATCGTTTCCAGAATATTCATTATTAAGTTAACAGTGCAGATAGAAGCAGAAATTTCAAGCGCTCGTCACGCGCTTGTCACGGAGACTCATAACGCAAAAGTCACGCACATTAGTGGCCCAAAAAGGGCAGCCAGAATACATGTAGGTTTCTTGGGAAAGTGGCTGATGTGAGTTCAATTCGCAGTGTTCCAACAAACTGGACGCAGTTATGTAGTAGAAAGTTTACAATTAATGAAATATCACGTGTATACTTACAGTTTCTTCAGTGGCGATTTGGTCTTGAAAACGGGAAATTTCACCAATCTGTTATGATCCAGGTTTCTAGAAACACAGTGTACGAGAAAATGTCAAATGGACTGAAATTGGCTTTTGCTATGCTCAACGATAAACTACTCTTCGTAAAAATTGAAAGTCACGGGATATTTTTATGACATCAGTTTGAGCAGCTGCTTAAGATCTGTCGGTCAAGTGACTTGAACAAAGGTCGCCCTGTCGTCTCCTTGTTCGGCAATCCCTTGGCCGTTTAACTACATTTTCTGGGTTATGGTGTGATTCAAAGGTCAGTTTAATTTTCCAGTTTGGAGTTCCTAGCAGTGGTAACTACAAGTAATCCCTCTTTCGCTTAGTCCGTCGTGCGTGACCGCAAATAAAACTGCCAGAAAAAGATGCCGCGCAAAATCCCGGGGGCGAGAGGCACGCCCTCAGGGTTTCGCGTGGCTATTTTTCCCTCCCGTTTTCTTTCGCGTCATGCACGACGGACTAAGCGAAAGAGGGACTACTGGTAGTCTACGTGTTTAGCATATGAACTGTTGAACTATTGTGGGGCTTCAATACTCACATTTCAAAAAGATCATCGAGACCGTCGAATGCACCATCTTGAATGTCTGTTATCTCATTGTTATCCAGGATTCTGGAAGTCGAAGGCAGCAAAATAATTAAGAACCCTCTTGAATGCCGTTCCTTAAAATACCTATAACTATAAAATTGATAAAAGAACGAACGAAAGAACGAGATTATACTGCACGCGTTTTATCTCCAGAGTTCGAAAGAAGTCTCAGCTAAGGTTTTGCCGGGGAGTCTAAAGGGGATTTGGGGGTGGTACATGAAGTTTTTTCTCAACTTTAGGCTGCGCACCAGTTTTTTGGTGGGCAATAGCTTGTGCAAGTATTTTTTTTTTAAATTCAAACACAGGATATGGATAGTAGAAAGCACCTGTTCGATTTTTTTTCTCTACGGATCCCCTTCCCTATTATTCAGCAGTTTTTGATGTACAGGAATTTGTTTTTAGAAATTGCTCAGCCCCCACCCCTTCCCCTCGAAAAATAATGGTCCATCCCTAACGAAAAGGGATCTACTGTTGAAGACTCCACTGTCCACCAAACAATGGTTATCATTGCGAGCGGGCTTTCGGTCTAATAGAGCGGTTTTCAGGACTGGGTTTCGATTTTTTACGATCATTGATTGACTTAAAAAAAACTCGCGCCATTCTCTCCACCAATAAGACGTTAAACCAGAATCAGTCGCGGAGCCTGCTGGCACACGTTTTCCCGCGCTTCGCACCAGCTACGCATATTATCTTCGAATTTTGATTGGTCGCTGCATTGTCTGTGCCTTTGTGATTGGTTTAACAACTCTCGAATAAAAACCGCTCTAAACAGATAACAAAGAGTTATCCAAAAAGTCAGGGTTACGAATGACTTCACAAACGTCAAGGTTTCAACCCAGGCAAAATACAATTTTTGGGACCCTTTTCTGGTAACACCCCTCATGCCCATCCTTCAAACCGGACTCTCACGTATTAGTTGTATATGCTCCTTGAGTATCGATCATGTATCATTTAAGAAAAAAACCTGTTTTTCCATTTCATAAGAAACAGAAACCATTTTCCTTGTATCTATCGAGTGATAAGATAACGAGTGGAAACATAGTTAATAGAGCGGAATGGTTATGAAGCCCGACAAACATCAAAGAAGCAAACGAAGATGCCAAGATTTATGTTGGAAGGTCCACGACCGTGCACAGTCTTTTGTTTGTCGCTCATACACTATGCATGAATTACGTAACCAAAACGGTTCTATTGGTTAGTTCCTCAGTATGGAGTAGACGACTATTGTGTTTTGTGCACGGTCAAGGCCAAAAAAGCAAGCAAAAACATTCAACAAAGACATTTGTCAGGTTTCATAACCATTCCCCTCTATTAACTATGGTGGGAGTTTGGAAGAACGAGAATAAAATATGGAAACACAAGTGGCAGGCGGAAAATGTTCTCTACCTCTTAAATGGCCATTCTAAGTCTTAAAGGTTTATAAATGCAAAACACACGAAATACATACAGTATGGATAGTTTCTTCAATTTGTTTAGCTCCCCTGCTGGAAGGTTTGGAAAAGAAGACTGCATTATACGCCTGCAACAAAAGGAAAGGAGATTATGTTTTAATCACAAATATCCATCAAGACTCAAGAGAATTGAATGAATTCGTCAGTGGTTTCTCCTTTCTGGAGTTTCAGGAATAAAGACCAACGCTTTTCCATTTGCAATTCAACATCATTACACGACAAGTTACATACTATTCGTGACAGTCCCTTTCATGCTCGCTGAATCACTGAGAGATGGAGAAATGCGACCGCGCTTGAGCGAGTTTAAAGTGTAAAGGATAGGAAAAGGGACGGACGGGAAACGAGAAGCGCGGTAGCGTGGAGAAGCAAGCTAGTAAGAGAGACAACATGTTGCGGCTGCTAACAGCCACAGGTTTCTTAGGCCAGCTGGTCTGAAGCTCTAATTTATGTATATGCTCGCTTAGTAAGGGACTGGAGCGAATAGCCGTAAAATGTTTGCCGTATTACTTGGCTGGATTACTTAGCTTTTTTATTCAACATTTCTCGAATGTCATCAGTGCCGGATTAGTACAGCTAGAAGAGTTGACATCATTCGCCGCTCATTGAAAGAACGAAAACTGACGTCGACTGAAAACTTCAATAGCTTTGAAGGAGCTCAGTCACGCTACTTTGAATTAATTTGGCCGCGTACAAAATTGCCTTTAAATTGAAGGAAAAACTGAAAATAAAAGTTTACTAAGATAGAAAAACACCAAAGAGATAAAAATGAACCATAAAGGAACAAGGATGGTTAAGGATGGAAAACACTAAAACGGATTACAAACGAAGAACTTGGAAAAGAATTGGGCTAAACTAGCCAAGGTGCACAAACCGTGACGAAGCTTCATTAATTCGGTAAAAGCCGACGTTAGATAGTCGACTGCACGCTATCGAGTTTGTGGTTAAATACAAGCGAGAGTTTCGTCAGTATTTGAGCCTGTTTGCTGCGGAAGAACCTGTATGTGAGATATCTGACGGTACCGTTTTAAAAAGGAGCATTTAATTCAGAAGTGTAATTCTGAAAACGCATCAAATGTCTTCCGACCACACTACTCCGGAGAAATCTGAACATACATGGCAAAAATGAACAATGGAAAAGCAAAAGCACATTCATCCCCGAAAACCTGCATTAAACCCCAATTGTGTCCCAAGTATTGTTTGTAAATACCATCAAAATATACACATGGGTAAATTTTCTCAAGCAAAACTTTTAATTAACGGCAAACATCAAAGGAGCAAACAAAGATGCTCTTTTTTTTTTGATGCCATTATAGTGGAAGGTCCACGACCCTGCACAATCTGTTGTTATGCGCTCATTCATTATGCATGAATTAAGAAATAAAAACGTTTCTATTGGTTAGTTTCTTAGTCAAAAGTAAACAACTTTTGTGTCCTGTTCACGGTCAAGGCCAAAACCGAACAAAAACATACAACAAAGGACTGTGTCTGATTTAATAACCATTCCCCTCTATTAACTTTGTTCAAACATAGCACACAACTTTGGAAGGCCTTTCAACAACGTTAAAAAGAATGGCGTTATTTCTGGATGACTTCTAGCTTGAACACGGCTTCGCAATTCGAAGCAGCCCCTCCCATATAGTGTCAAATGTCCCACCCCGATAACAAGCATCAACTTCAAATTCCCACCTACTAGGGCACAAGAAATTAACAAATGTCTGGGATATGGCCGGGGGAGAGGGAGGATGTCGATGTCTCTCTGTGATTGATACAGAACCCCGTGTAAACAATACTGCTTCAGTCGCTTCCCTCGTGTATACCGACCTTAAATCTCAATTATGAGCCTCGAAGTTATAGCGTGGAGATACTAAGGAACAGAATACATAAAACTTGCGTTTTTACTTCTTTGCTTTATGAGAACTAGAAGGAATGTAAAGTTTTGATATGTTGTGAAAATTTTTGATCCGATGAACTTGCAGTTCACCTAGGAGACAGCAGTGTACCTAGTTCTGCAAGCTGCGGAAACTGACGTCTTGAGACAAGAACTTGAGTTAAAGCATTGTAGAATGCAAGCACACCATTTTTGTTTCTCAGACGAGAGCGAAAAGAGCGCAGCATAATTTTCCATTGAACTTTGATATGCTTGAGTGCAGCGAGAGACTGCCACACCATGCCCACGCGATTTCTGTTGATAAAACCTTTCTCGCCATCATACTTGCCTAGCAACCACTACATTCATTTCTCATTTTCTAGGGGACAGGAAGTATTATCATTTTTTATTTTTCATCCAAAATAACTCCAAGCAAAGCGGTTTCCTGTCATAAACAGAGCACGCTTACAGTGTTTTTTAAAATTCTATCTGCAACAGGGCTTTCATACTGCTTTTGTAGTTTCCGTGTCGTTTTCAAGACACCGCGGTTGGTCTCGGCAGAAATTCATGTTCCTTTGTTCCGAAAATGATCTTGCAGATGGCAGCAAACAGGTGCCCAATCAGATTATTTACCTGCTTAACGGAAAGCGCAAAAATGTGGCTCATCAATGCATAATTTCTCCCTCCGTTATGAGCAAGTTGTCAAGCATATAAGTTAAGGGAATTTAAAAGTTAATAATAGACTAGGACAGAGTCTCGATGAACCTCGTAGCTCCGTATTCTCAGAACTCAGCCACTAATTTACAGTTTTGTAAGCTTATATTCCGTTCAATTGGAATTGCTTACAAGACAAAATTCTGCCTGGGTGGTACGAGAAATACCAGGAAAGAACCAGCTAATCTTTAGAAATAACTACCGGCTATGGGCGCGCTCGCTTGACCACGGGGACGAAACAAAAATGTTTTTGGTAAACTAAAATGTCTTTGTTTTGGATAACCACTCGAGCGCACTTTCTGAAGAGAAGACAATGGAATTAATTTGAAAATATATCAAACGGATATCATGCAAATTCGTTTTGCTAAATTTTTCTGTCGAAAGGGCTAAGTTACCCTCAGTCGTGTTGTAAAACCTTTCAGAGTCGTTTGTTATTATTATATTTTGTTCATTAACCTTAGGTGCTCTAATCTATTGGTTTTGAAATCCCACTTAAAATCATACGATTAGGGATACAAAAATCGAAACTAGTTGCAATATTAAGTCCTCAATCCAGGGCATATGTAAACACTGTGGCTATTATTTCTGGGTTTATTTTAGTGTTTCAAAGCAGAAAAACAGAGACATGAACGAGAAAGCCAACATATGCCACACTCAGTTTCAACGTTAAATGGTTTCTCCAGAAATCGACTACTTTCGAAAATCTTTTCTTTTGTGGCTACTATAAATTTTAAGTTATGGTTAGTGGAAAATTCTTGGTTCATAATTAATTTTTGAACAAGGAAAAAACAGAACTTGTGGGCCAGCTGATTACACTACAAATCAAGCGAGCAGAACGAGTGTCGAGTGTCGAGTGCGCGAAGCAAAAAGGTAATAAGCCGACTTAGCCTTGACAAAAACCGCTCAGCAAACTTCAGCCAGTTTATTAAATAGCACACAAAACAGCTGTCAGTCTGGTTAGCCTTATTTATTGCATGAATGTCTGGTTAACTTAATTTATTGCATTAATATCTGCTTAACCTAATTTGTTGCATCAATGTTGACTTTCTGCATCAGACGTTTTAAAAGGTCCCTTTCAAAACTCGTCCTCACAAATGCGCCTTCTTGTCAGCTTATGGCAACTCTTCGAATTCAAAAAGAAATCAAAGTTTAAAAACGGCTAACTAGGAAGCGGGTTGTCTCTGGTACAGAGATTGGTATTTTTCCCTCAAAACGTGGAAAGCGTGAAACTGTCGGCGCGTGCTCGCTAATTTTGAGCAATCTCTTTTTTTCTGGGGCTAGCTGTAGAAATGGGAACGGACCAAATCGTACGGAACGATATAAGATTGATTATCAACAATGAAATATGTGAAAGTTGGACTTTGAAGCAGTTGACTTTGGTACAAGTTAAGACCGATAATTTCCCGGAATAAGGAAAAAGGAAGTGTCTCTCAATTAATATGAAGTTGAAGTTGTGCAATGAAGTGAGAAGTCAATTTCAGGTTAGACAATATCATTCGGGTGTTAATAGAATTATCTCCTCCCGGCAACACTGACAATGCTACAAAAGAACACAGCGATTCAATATTATTCTATTATTCTACTCTATTATTCTACCGGAAGACGTCAAATCTGACTTAAATGAACGCGCCAACATGTGCAAAGGAGTCATTTTGTAGGCAGCCACTTTTAATGACAAAAGATGTTTTCGAACCCACATTCATTTCGCTTTGCAGGCGATTGCGAAATACCACGAGGGACTGAGAGCGTCGCTGCAAAAATACACATATCAGTTACATCATGAGAATAAATAATGTGAAGAGCGTACTGATGTGATGTTCAGTTGCTTACATACAAGTGGGAAAAGGTTCATTTTAGAGAGATTGCTTGATTCAAAAAGTAAAAACACTTACAGCGATCTTGTATTTTTCGGTAACTCGTCGACAGATGGAAAAGAAGACATCTTGTGACATCGAACGTCAGTCGTGTTGTTCGTAGGAGTGTAGTCGCATTCGCATTCGCTGGGGCATTTTTCTCCTTCTCCAAGGTTAGCAAGAACCAAAACGACCAAAATAACGGCGAACATGTTGCACAAGGCTTACGGACAGGGCGTCGTTGTAAATTGGCCTATTTGTAGACTGCAAGTTAATTTAAAATATGACAGAGTTAACAGAAGTAACATCCGCCGTCAGCGCATCCTGTTAAGAACTGCATGCAGGCGGGGGTAATTTGATCCGATCCTAGTCAGTCACGAGAGGCTGGCGATCAAATCAAATGTCATGATCACGTCAGTCACTGTTTTGAGTCAGGACAACAACAGTCACCTGCAGAGACCCCCTAGGGCTTTCCTTTTCCATATCCTTTAAATTGGTTTCAGTTTTAACCCGGGGAGCGGGGAGAGGAGAGGGGGTGCTCCACTGTATGGGCTACGTAGATAAGTGAGGCCCCAGAGGGTACGGTTTTTAAGCCTGTTTTGTTCAGAAATAAACTACCGATTTTGGCAAGAGACTATGATCACATTCTTTTGATTTTGACCATTTTGGCCTCGAACAGGGCATGATTTTTGCACTCTAGTCTCCAATTGGGTCGGCATACGTACGCTTTTTCTTTTAGAAGAAGCTACTTTTCATCATTACCGATGAGACCATCAACAAAAGCCCTTCACAATGCTTTAAGCATCGGTCTGAACAAGATAACTAAGTAAAAGGCAGGTCTGAAACAGGGTATTGATTTAAGGGTCAGGTCTTAAATAAGGTATCGTAGTTATGGTCAGGTCCTGGAAAAAGAGAAAATCGCAGATTTTGATAATTTTGTTCTTAAACAGTTTAAGGGTTTTGGAAAGCGAGCCGCACACCCCCACCCAATTTTTTCTGGAACCTCCCCAACCCCCACGAAGAGTTTTAAAAACCTCAAATATTTGTCTCCGTCCATTGTAACTTTAAATCAATTAAACCGCAGATTTCAAGGTTTCCGCGTTTTCAGTAACTCACCTCAAACTTGCCTTTTGACGGTCGCCCTCAACATACAACGAACCGTTTTAATGCCCGAATATTTGTTTGACAACGATTTAATTTCAATACAGTTTGAGTGCAAAATTTTGGAAAGTTCTAGCTTTCGCCTAACATCATGGTATGTTTTCATTTAAAAAGCAAAACATGCTTTATAAATGCAGGAATGACTGGCCTTGAACACGTGGCGTTATCTGAAACGTGTCACCGTTGCCAGAGGGTTGCTTTAAACACGTTACACAATGTCTTGGCCCTCTGCCACAAAACAGTTGTGTATAGATAGTTACGTGCCAGATATGAGCTTGATAGTGAGTTTCTATTATTCCACGTACACAGACTTGGTCTACCACTCGCTGTGGAATTTCCGTAGATTTCTTTAAATCTCGATAAAAGATTTTAATATCCAACCACCTGGCTTTTGTCTCGGAAAGCGGATGTTGTTTAGCGAGATTCCAAGTTATCAGGACGTGCATTTAAATATTACACAACAATACCCTTAGCGACTTTGTTTGCGATATATATCTGCCCCTTCTGTAAGCCGCGAGATAATGGCAGAAATTTATGGCTAGAAACGAAATCAGGGGAAAAACATGTGCACTCTAGGCTATATTAAACGATTCACCATCTTCTGCAAGTATTTATTGAGACTCGCGCACAACGTGTTTGCCACGCGTTTTTCGCCCGTGTGCTGCAGTTCATTTGGAACACATCGCGTTTTCAGAGATGCTTAGCATTCCAGTTAGTAATCAGCATCTCGTGGATGGTGGTTGCGTTACATTGCGCTTTTTTTTTTTTTTTTTTTTTTTCGCTTTTTGCTTTTGAAAAAAAACAATCTTAATCATGGTCACAAACTGAAGAGGCAGAGCTCATAGGTGCTTTCACCTTGACGAGATTAGAAGAACTGGATACAGATTACGGTGGCCTGCTGTTTAAATTGAGTGACTGTTGAATTTTGATACAAAAATCAAGAAACGGGTGTAAACTTTAATAAAATAACTGTACATGCAGTCGTCACATCTTCTTAAAGTCTTTTCAATGGCTTCAAACCGATGTTGGCGACCATTTTTTTGCGTTTTTTCTGACTCTGATTTCAACAGTTATTTGCAAATATCCGTAACAGGTAGCAGTAAAATTGATCGAAAGATCGGAAAAGTCCGGGCGATATTTGTGGAGGAACTCAGCAAACTCAATAAACTTACCTTTCAAATGGGACGCAGAAGGAAATTTGCTTGAAAGAGAGAATTAAAGAACCCGGAGTTTGCAGCTCAGTAACATCCGTGTTCTGTGTTTTTGCTGCAGAACTGAATGTTTTATAATAGTCTTAGCTACACACGTGTTTAATTGTGGGGCCATTTCGACATTGTTTTCTTTGATTTCTAAATACCCAAGCGCGAGCACTTGAAGACACTATCAATCAACTCTCCTGCGTTCTGAAAAACCCATTGTCAACTATTTACGTACAAACGGTAAGTCCATTGTTCCTTTACTTTGGCAGTTGCGAAACTGCGGGATTATTTAGTTGCAGTAAAACTTTAACTTGACACTTGTTAAGGGTCTTTTAACTGAACTTCGCCGCAATTAGCCATACCACTTCGGCGCCAAAGAACCTATATGCAAATTTTGCTTTTAAAATACCTCTTGAGAGATAAGTGAAATAGCGAGATGCCGGATTCAGTTGTGAAACATCTGTTCAGCTATTGAGGAACACGAAATAGATAATAACCGGACTTTTTTTTTTCAAAGTATTCAGTACTTTTAGGTCTTTTCTGAGCAATTTTCCCGATGTAAAATGTCGGCATTTCTAGGACGATTACAATTTGCCCAATAACATGGTTTGTCCGTGAGCTGTCGGAAGTTTGTTTTGTATCATTCGCTATTTTTGAAGAGAATTTAGTAAACTTTATCTATCCAATTTGTCCCCAGCGGAACTCTGGTCGCACCCTGACTGTGTTAAATGAGCCATAAAATACAATGTTTTTCAGCCACAGAGCTTTTAAAAGATTTTGAAAGAATTTGAAATGTAGTTGACAACGCACGATGACGAAGTTATTCCCAATATTAGCAGGACAATGCGAATCAGGTGTTGAATTACTGAAATACAATTAAATTTTCCGGTTACCAGGGCCGTAACCATAAAGGCAATGAGGCAATATCCATTTGTTAAATTCTCTTCCTAGGCATTTAAGTGTTTGTGATGACTAAAAACAACAAAAACGAAAGAAATGACAAAGGCAAGCGCCTCGGGCTACGGCGGCGCTGGTTACGTTTTCGTACAAGTCATCTACCAAAGAGAGGAATGATAACGAATTAAAGCAAGTACAAATGTATCGTTCAGTTTTCAAAAACAACAATAAAAAAATAAATTGATGATCGTACGTTTGTATTGACTTCTCAAACAAAGTATTTTAATTAATTTCCGCTGTATTCTCCAATTCCGCACGAACGGACAATACGTCCATTTTACTCCCTCAGTTTGGTTTCCAGGCTAGCTAATTTTCACGCGTCTGTGTTAAAAGGATCTTAAGTTTTGAGTTTCTTTTGAACGTCGCTGGATGTTGAAAACTGGCAATGACATTTTCAGTTTAGGTCATGTCACAAAAAAAAAAAAATCCGTTTTCAAATTCCGCCGGCATAGTGTGGACGGCCTAATAAACGGTCAGTTTGAAAACAAGGTCACCGATTGCATAAACCTATAAAGCACAAGAGCCCATTACCTGCAAAATGTTTGAAAGTCTTTTTTAAGGAACTTTTCTCCCGGCTCCCCACAATTCTGCCTCTTCTTCCTGAGTTAGAACGTAGTTTAACAGATTTGAGTTATTTACGTTTTATTTGGCTTGGAAAGACTGCCATACGTAAAACCTCATGTATTTTAAAACTGACACTTTCACGGCAAACGTCATCATGTACAAACGACTACCCGGGAAATCGATCAATTTAAATCATTACAGAACCCAAACTCGCAATTAGCCAATCAGAAGCTATATCTACTGTCTTGAAATATCAAGTCGCTGACCTGATATGGCCACGACTCGGCCGAATTTGGGTTCGGTAAATAGCTAATCGTTCTTTTCTGGTACGCTTCGGTGGCTTGTTAGGCTCCCTTGGTCTCGTTATGGGTATTTTAGGCTCGATTTTCCCCGTTCTCTGTAACTGGCTCGCGAGACAAGCGCGGGCTCCTCTTCCGAACAGCGACTGGTAATCAAACGTAGGTGTATTTTGGTCCCGGGGGGGGGGGGGGGGGACTCCCATATGGAGTGGACAGGGATGCTCGTCGGAAATTTTGAATTTAACCCCTAAAAGAGACCAATCTGGGCGTGGCCGAAGCTTATGCAGACCCCTAAAAGAGACCAGTTTATGAAACACACAAATAAAAAGTACATTGACTTTTAATGATGGCGGATTTGTTTACATGATGAGCAAATATAAAGAATCAAAATTCTCTCTGTTTTGTTATTTCTTCGCGTGCAATCCGTAACGAGACCTTGACGGCTAAAAATAATGACATTTTGCCCAGAACACCCTAAGCGAGACCAAAATCCGAAATTTACACCCTTAAGCGAGACGACGAGCATCCCCGTCCATTCCATATGGGAGTCCCCCCCCCCCGGGATTTTGGTTCGGCTGCGTCTCGCCAAAATACCAACCATGGCTCGACCAAACTTGTCTTATATGCCGCCGAAGCATACAAAAGGGTACGATCAGGTATAAATACTACCTCTAGAAAGCTGGAGTTAGATCAAATTTCCACAAAAGGTTTCAGAACATGTTTCAATGGAAACTATAAGTGAAAGTTAAATCCCACCTCTTCCGTTTCTGTGAAAAATAGATTTGGTCACACATCAGTGATTTCTTCGTTTCCGTTCAGTTGTCATAATTGCCATTTGAAGAGTGACATATTCAACAGCAAAACAATCAACACAACATAAAGAATTTAATCAAGGGGTTATTAACATACTGTAGAATTCCGGTCCGGGTTATAAGTCCGCCCCCCCCCCCCCTCCCACGGTTATAGGCCCATCTATATGTATACAAAAAACTATTTGGTTATAAGACAACCCCCCCCCGTCCCCCCGGATATAAACTTTCAGTTTACTTTGTGTACTTCACCAGCCAGTATTTCATTGCGAGAAAGCTTATTCATACAACGACATCTGTATTTTGCGTAATTGTTTACCTGTGCCTAGCTTGTGTTTCTTGTTGCCAAGAACTTAACGTTTTTTTTTTCTTTTTTTTTTCTTTTTAATGCCGTTTCAAACCCCTTCTTCCCCTCCCATTACCCCAGAAATAAGCCTTCCCGTTTATAGCTCAGCCAAAATTGAAAAAAAAAAAAAAAAAAAAAAAAAAAAAAAATGGTATTGTTCGAGGTACTCCAAAACGTCAGAATCGACATCAAAGAATTCTGTGCAAAAAAAGCAAGCTTTAACAGCCTTGGTGTAATAAGTTAAAATTTAATTATGAGTGAAATTCAAATGAAATGGTGCGAAACTTGTTTTCCGGTTTCCAAATCAGCTAGGTCGAAGATTAGGTCATAAGGCAAATTCATGACTTCCTTTCATCCAGAACTCCTTAGGAAATATGGTCGAGGAGAGAAAAAGAAGTCTTGGGTGTAGCAGATAAATAAATGTATAAATATTCTTAGCTTGCGGAGACGACTGAAAAGTGGTATATTTAAAAACTAAAATATACTCAACTGATTCGCGCACAGCTTTAAGTGTAGGAGATCTGCAATCTTTTTCGTTAAGTTTCATTCCTTGGCTGTGATAATGGAAACAATATAAATGTGGAGTGGCTGATGTAAAATAGGAAAAAGCCCTCAAGGAGTTCCTTCTTTCTGCAAACTAATGCGATATATTTGCATTAAAGCTGTAAGTTAATTTGGTGGGTACTCACTTGAAATGTCATTTTTTTTTATTGGAATAATGTAATCGACACTTCAAAAGTGTCACCTCTGTTTAACAGATCACTGTCTCAAAATCGGAAGCATAGTTATTTTTTACTATATAGTTTTACAATTGCCGACGAAATGAGAAACCGAAAGTTTGCGCAAATATAAACTCAGAAGATGACAAATTAGCATTGTTGCATCTGCAAATTGGAAAGAATTACGACTGTTTAGAACTGATTTCACCTTGAAAACAGTGAACTTTCATGACTTCACAAAGACAAAAAACGTTCGTACACTTAACTAGAAAACCTGCCTCCTCAAATTACTGTAACAATACTGGGTTACCACGTTGATCAATTATCTTATGGCTCCGGGTTTCCGAAACATGAAGCAAGGAGCAAACAGACAAAATGAAAAAGTTCCCTAAGTGCTCTGAAAAACAAATATACCGAAAGAAATTATTAAAATACTCTCAACGTCTTTGACAAGTTGGTCGATTTATCTAAACACCTGTGTCTTCACCTTGTTGAGTGCCCTGGAGATGTCATCACCTCTCCAAGGAAGAAGGGGAGAGGGGAATGTACTTGAAATTCTTTAAGGTTATTTTTTTTTCCGAGGGATGTGCAGACACGCTCTTTAAATCCTGACGCTAAAACCCTGGCCAAATCGTATGGGACTCTCTTTCTCATTTTTCTATAAAACGCTTTACGCCCATCCCCCCATGACAATGTGGGTGCCAGTTGTCGAAGATTTGTTGGGCTACAAACAAAGGACTTCAACATTGTTCAGGGGGTTTGGAAGGAAAGATTACTACTATTACTATAACTGTACATTGCGGGTTTCTCGCAGCTTCCACTTAAAAAAAGCGAGAATAAAGGGAAGTTTTCCAAACCCTTTTGGCCAGGATTGTAGTTTCGAGCAAAACTGATCGGTGTTTTTCGACAGTAGGTTTCAGACCTTGTCGAGTTCAAATCGCACTTTTCCGGTTTGAAATAGACCAATCTCGATATATTAAATTTCAGCCTAAAACAATAGACCTCAGTACGAGACTCTAGGGAATAATTACCGAGTTTGTGGGGCTTATTCCCCAGGGCTTCGCATTGAGGTCTATTGTTTTATGGTGAAACTTGGTCTATTAAAGAGGACTGATTAAGATATAAATGAAATCATGTATAAATGCTTTCTCACGGTTTCCTGGGAAAAAAGAAAATTCCAATTTCTGATCAGAAGGCCATGTCACACACTGACACTTTCGACATAAAAATGGCACGACTCAGCGTAGCGTATACCTTTAACTTGCACAGGGAAGTGCCAACACTCCCCACCCCCCCCCCCCCTCCCCGCCATCCCCCGCAAGCCTATTTTCGTGGTGAATGAAAACCAACTTATTCCTATTTGCCGATGATAATTTCAAACCAAACTCGGACATTTGATAAGTAAATCGACCAAAGAGCTTTGCAATTGGGCCAAAACTATCAAACAAAATCCAAGGATAATCGTTGAGTTTTGTAGATCTGGAACAATCAGGAAGTGACGACTAACTATGAAATTATTTTCATTGTCAATTTTGAGCAAATAACCATTTTCAATCATTATCCATTAACTTGTCGAGTTTCATTTCTCTCACATCATGCCACTTAGCAACAACGCCGACCAGAAAAACCACTGTCGCGGGCTCAGTCAATCCTCTGAAGGGAGAAAAAAGATGGCGGCTGCACATTTTATCACAATACCATGCGAACCTTACACAGCCATAACATACAAGGAAAGCTATGTTTTTGCAATATTTGTTCCTCGTGCCAACGATATAGCGTATGCTAGGTTTGAAGAAGTTAGAGCTTTCTGTACGTTTTTATAAGCGCTGTTAAAGTTTTCGTGTGAATTTAAGTGTGGTAGTCGCCATCTTTTTTCTGATAGAGGATTATGTAGCTCGTTAAGGAGCAAGACGTATAACAAGCTGAACATTGGCTGTGCACGTGCGTTATAAATCTCTGTACATCTCTTTGCCGTCTTCTGCAAAACAACGGTCAGGGACCTTACGCAAAACACGACGGCTTCGACAACTAGAACGACCCCAAACAGAAGGTTTAATGAGCAGAACAACGGCTGTGCACGTACATTCTAATTCTTGGTAGATTTTTTTGCCGTCCTCTGCAAGTTAACAACGTGAAATGACCAATTTCCAAGTTTGCTGACAATAACACGACCCACTACGGCTAATTTTTCGTATTTCTATTTGGAACTGAACGCATTTGTAGCATATTCAGCAGGGGCAAGTTTTAATACCGACAAACACAGTGAATAGATCTAAATAAATGCGAAATTCCAAAGTAAAATATAAACACACTTTTTAATACCCGTCGTTCTCGCCGTCGCCATCGTATCTGCGTAAGGTCCCTGACAACGTGAAATGACAAAGTTCTGCGTTGTCTGAGGAACGCGAGCGACAACGGCTAATTTTTTTCGCATTTCCATTTGGAATTGAACGCTGTCATTGCATATTTAACCTGAGCACGTTTTTAGACCAATAGGCGTACTGAACAGATCTAGACAATTGCGAATTTCGTTGGTAAAATAGAAATTCCTTTTTGAGTAGGCGTCGCCCTCGGCGTCACCGTTCTCGCTGCTTAGCTCCTTAATATGCAAACAACAAAATGTGCACTTTTCAAACATGAATATTTGTCGCTTTAATTTATTCAAATTTCTTAGCCTCGTTAAAACTGTTGATGTGTTTTCGACTATAACATTTTTCTTTAACTTTACAAACTACTCTTCTCGCATAAAAATCTCTGCACTCCTCAGGGAGTTCCTCCAAGGCCTTGATAGCTCGGTCCATTATTTGCATGGCCCTGGTGGCAGGCACCAAATCCTTGTTGCCGTATGTGTCCTTGTTGTCATAGTAACATGGGTCCAAATGGCGCCAAAATACATTGACTGCTACCCCGAACTGTAAAGATATCACATTGTGGAACCACATGGCAGGGATAAACAGAACATCACCAGGTTCCATGAAACATTCAAACGGTGTTGCCTCAGCAAATTTTGGATATCTTGACAAGTCTGGATTATCGATGTCCAACACTTCCGATTTGTCACCGTTTAAATAAAGTTTTGTGGCATCTTGTGGGCTGTATAGGACAACACGCTTCTGGCCAGTTACCTGAATCAAAAGGTTATCCATAATCTACAAAAAAAGAAAAAAAAAAAATGTTTTGAGAAATACGGAAAGTTCTTGGACTATAGTTTTTTTTTTATCAACAGCAGTGTCACAATTATTCCACGAACGCGTGTTGGATATGAGTTCGCTCTAATCATCTCATATCTAACAAGTGCAAACTATGGAAGAATTGTTTTTATTAAAAATGCCCCCGTAATATACTACACTAAAAGGAACAATATCGGCCAAGAGAATCACGCGCACGCTTACCATATTAGTACAGCAGTGGTATAATGCCTTAAAACCCATGATGGCCAAGCCAATGAAAACTCTCGAATTGCATTATCCAAGGATCCAGTTTTTAATAATAATAATTATTGTGCTTACAAGCTCTTTTAGGTAAAAGACCTAAATGTTGGTATAGATCAATTCAATGGAAGTGAAACATAAAATGGTATGATTCAAGGAGATAACTAAGCAAAGGGAGGGGTGCACTGAAAAATAATTTGTGCACTGGACTTTGCACAGACAGTGGAGGTTATGGTGCTTTGGTCCTCCTCCCAGGAACAAGGATGATCCATTCTAACAAATGTTTTATACAGGACTGTCATTAAGTTTTGAATCACCTGACTGCATATTTAGCCTTGTTCTCCACACCCATAGCAAACTTGTCACTTTGTGGGTAAATTCTATCAACAACAGGCAATTTCACCCAGAGCATCAAGGGAAAATCAAGAATACTCAGGAGTAACAAGGGTTATTGGGTTACGGTCTTAAATGACAGCCCTGCTTCATATACAACCTGAGAAATAATTATTTCAGGGAGAGTAAGTCGGAATACTCCAAGAAATCTTTGTGTTACTTAACAAATCAACAAAATCTTTGTACAGGGTTTATTTAAATTACACAGTATTACAAAATTCTGTGTGACTGTTTTAAACATATTCTCGAAAGAAATGATTTCTAACAAAACCAAATGTCAAAAACAAAATAATTTTGAAATGCAAATAGAGCACTTGAAAGTAATGGTAAAATGAAACTGATTATAAAATATCACCCATGTTTGCAGCATTTCTCTGAGCTTTGAAATTTTATTAGTTTTCAAGTTCTCATGGGAAATTGTTTTAGATGCTATTTCAGGAAACTCTTTATATCTTAAGCTTTTAGAAAATGCAAAAAGGACAGTAACATATATACTTAAAATTATTCTGGTACATGGTTTTTGTCCACTAAAAATTGAAATTGCTCGATTTCCTATCAGATTTTGTCTTAATTTCTGTTAGGTATTGACCAATCAGGATGCCTGTAGGATGTTCAGTTATTAAGGCCCCATCCACACGTATCCAGATATTTTTGAATCCGCAACTTTTTCTTTCTGGATACAGCCTCCATTCACATGCACCTGGCGAATTTGGCAGTGAATCCGGATATTTTTTAATCCGCTCTCCAGAGTGGAAAAAAATAAATCTGCAATGAATTCGATAACATGTGGATGGTGAATGCGGATATTTTCGAATCTGATGACATAGCAAAATCGTGTCCAGTCTCTTACCAAACAATAAACCAATATGGCAGTACAACGTGTAGGCCTAGTTTCTCTAGAGTGAATCCTGATACCATCGGATGCGTGTGGACAGGCGAATTCGATTTGAATACCCTACATGTGGACGGGAAAATTTTTGAATCAGGAAAAAAAGTTGTGGATTCAAAAATATCCAGATACATGTGAATGGGGCCTAAATTACAAACTGATGAGGGGAATGATGTTGGGAGATTTTCTCAATGAATCAATGAGACCAGTAACACTGACTATGAAGTGGATGCAGGCCAGTACTTACATCATAATGTGTCCATAACTGTCCTTGAGGTGAACTGATTCTAAACACACTGGAAAAGAATCTGTCTTCAGGGTAAAGCTTTGGGATGTTAATGTCTTGAGCCAAGTTAGGGAACTGCACATTGATATCTGAGATGTCCTGCCAAAAAGAAAAAAAAATCATAAATATATTAAATAAATGGCACTCTCTCTTTAAAATTGCATTAGAGTTGGTATGACTTCAGCTTAAAAATCAAAGTTGTTGCGCTACAAAAACTAGTACCCTTATACAAGACTACTGTGAAAAGCTGAAAAAAAAAAAAAAAAAGGCAAGTTATCCTCTTTTTGAATCCTCGGTATTATGAAGAGTCTTCTTTTACTCATAACTGCTTACAAACCAACATGACTCCTAAAGGGGAAAAGAGCAACCATGTCCTCAGGGCTTCTCCCCCGGGGAGGGGGGGGGGGGACTCCCATATAAAAAGGAAGGGGACGCTTGTCTGAAATTTTGAAAAGAACCCCTAATAGGTAGCAAGATCCTGTTTTGTGGGTGTTGCTTGAAATGTTTTTCATCCCTAAGAGGTACCAATTCTAAAACAACACATTATCTCCTGTCATATTTTTTTCGGCTCAATACCCTAAAAGGTGCCGCAAAAGCTCCCGCTGTGGACCTTTTGAGGCTGAACACCCTAAGAGCTACCAAAACTGCAATTTTAACCCCTAAAAGGTATGACAAGCACCCTCATCCTTTTTATTTGGAGTGGTTTTAAGAGCTTCCCATGGAAAGAGCCCCCCTCCACCCTTAATGGGGCGGCACTGTTCCCCTGGGAATGAGGTTGGGAAAAAAGGAGCTTAACACTGCTTTCTCTTCCTGTCAAAACCATTTCACACAAAACATCACAGAGTAAGCTCAAAGATCTACCAGTACTTTGACAAAAGAAGTGGGTGTTAATAATATAATACAGAGACAATACCTGGTAAGTGTACTTTTTGCACATTTTATATTACCTTTCTGGGATCATCTCCAAGTGATCTCAAGTAATACTTTTCCTCCTAGAAGGCAGGAGAAAAAAAACATCAAAAATCAATCCTGTCACTTCTTTCTTCTAGATAACTTAGCAGTAGCAGATCTAGGGGACAGGCCCAGGGGGCCTGGCCCTCCCCCCTTATTTTGAGAAAAAAAAAATGCAGAAGGAAGAAAAGCCTCCCCCACCCCCGTTCTCTAAGCTCAAGGTCTGGATCCACCGCTGCTTAGGGTTAGGGTTCTCAATCCTTTATATTTAATCAATATCTAACATCTACTAAATAACAAAACAAAATTTATCCTTACATTAATTATAAATTCACTACACAGAAACAGAACTTGAACTAAGCAATGCTCTACTTACTGGGCAAATGAAATATTCTTCATGAACATCCTCACTAGCACGCTTAACAAATTGGTTAAATGGAAGGGTTCTGAAAAGAAAAGCAAAATGTAGATTTAATTGAAAAGGAACATAGACAGATTCAGCTCACATGTTTTCATCCTTGCTGCCACCTAATTAAGATCATGTGATGATTCATTCGGCAGGTAACAAGGACGTAATGACGTGAACGACGTGTTCCATTCGAAACTAACCTTAGCACTGAGGAAGGGCTAGGACTGAAATGTCTGCTATAAAAAAATTGGTTTTAATTTGGCACTGAGTTATTATTTTTTACCACTTTTGAACTGTTTACTGTGCCATGCAGCAACTGATCCTTTTGGATTATAAATATTTATTTCAAAAATGATGCAAATATGTTAGCAATATTAGCCAGTTCTCTCTTGAGCTGCAGCGCTCATTGCACAGTGCTTCTCGAGAACCAAAACTCAAAAGCTTCTTACAGTTCAGCTTTTGAAGAACTGATTTTCAACAGATTTAGCTTCTCCAAAGATAATCAAGTTTTTGCCATAGGCTCTTTGTTATGCTTCCCTGAAAAGTGATTACACCTTATTTATTCAATCGGTCTACTATTTGTCATTGAGTACAAACTGGCGAATCAGGTACTCCGTTACTGGGCTGACATAGGGTTTGAAAATTTCAAGAGTCAAAGCTCTTTTTTTTTCTTGTCTTGCCCCAAACCCTTTTAGTCTATACTGCCCCTATGTGGTCGCTCATCTGACCCTAAGAGAAAAGACCAGCTGCCAGCAGTCTGATCTTGCTCGAATAAAGGTATTTTGTCTGTCTGTCTGTCTGTCTGTCTGCGTGCCTTTCTGTCTGTCTGTCTATCTGTCTGTCTCTGTCTGTACGTGTCTGTCTGTCTGTCTAGGTAGAACCAGGGACATTTTGTAATTCAACTTGCAAGCCTTACTTGTAAGCAAAGTTTTTGTGGATAAAATCCATCTTTCCAGTTGGACAAACGTGGATTTTTACTGTTCTTTCGCCACCATTCTCTGCCAAATACTCTGGAGTCCATTTTTCCCGAGCCCTTCCAATTTCTAGTCCTCGCAGAAGTGCAGGCTCGCGTTTAGGAATTACTTCGGATTCGAAGAAATCTTTGCTCACATCGATGTATATAGAAACACGTTTCTTTTCTTTCTTTGCCATTATTTTTTAGCGTAACTTACACCCGATCGCGAATTGAACCACACGAACTTTTCCACCATCTTGTTCAATGCTAACCAGCATATAAGAGAGAAGTCTGGGCTCTACAAAATCGTTCCCAGGGTGTTCTCGGTATTCAAATCCAATATGGCGGACGGCATTGAGTATCTCGCGCTACAAACATGCTGACATTCCGGCCTTATTCCCGGCAAGCAGTAAGTGTTTAAGTTAATTAAGTGAAGCTTTGCTTCCTTGGAGAAGCTAAAAATTTCTGTCTTAATGAATGTATAGGTTCTACCGTCGACAGGGTGATAATGGGTGATTGCGTTATCTTTTAGGACTTTGAATTCATGAATTAGTGTGTTTAAATCTAAAACTGACAACTGCCAGAGTTATCCCTAATTTGTAGGTCAAAACTAGGATAAAAGACGAAACATCACCCTGGAAACGCTTGTCATTCAGTTTAAGAAGGAGTTACGATTATGGTAGGTTTTGGCGATTCGTATCAAGATCATGGACTATAAGCAGTTATGAGAATTGATATGGGGATAGTCACCCCTAGGGTTACATTGTTTGAGAAGTGCTTTCTATGGAAGGTGTCTACTCTAGTGATGATTTATTTTTATCAAGAGAAGAAGAAGGCTAAGAGAGTTTATCTACCGTGTTGGTTTTATTTCTTTTAAAGGTTATCCCACTCAGACTAATTTTAGACATGGTACCCACTTCTCCCGTGGGTGATGTCACAACGGGCTTTGCGCGAATGGTTCGCGGCGGAAGATAAAAGTGTGTAAGTCCCCATTGGCTATCCACATCGCATCACGAGATTGGTTATATCTTAGCCTGTGAACAGGCTCTCCGCGAGGGTGAGAAAAGGCTAGTTATTTCTAAAATGTTCGTTCTTGTTTCTGTTCAAGAAAATAGGAAATCTCACTTAACCTCTAAGTAAAATTTGTAAAAACTATGTTCTGAAGCCATGGATCGTATAACTTTACTTATTTATTTACATTCTCACTATTCACAGAAAATATAATCTCTTTATGTTCTATACTGATACAGTATTTTCTATCATAATTTATGGAAAAATACACATATTTATAAAATAACGACTATTTCTGTGCCCCCTGATTCAGATAAAAAGTGAGGATTTGCATCAAAATTGTCCTGACATCATGAAAATGGCGTCATGGTAATCACGAACCTTTTTTGTACATCATTTTTACAATAATTATTTTCAGCTTTTTTATAAATAGCAAACAACTGCTTTATATTTGCTAGCCTGGTGCAAACAGGAGCTCTCAAGTTTGGATAACTTAGCCTATGTTCACACTTAATTCAACGTGATGTCTAAGCATTGTGCCAGAGTACAATTCTCCCTGTGTACTAATGTGAACACAACTTTTCTCCAAGTACTCACACCAAGTATGAACACAGTCTTTGAAAGTTTTTGTGTAGACTGAAGCCACACACAAGACCAATCAGTCTATAAAAATTGAATTGATCCCTTAAGGCCTTTTTCCCAAGGTTAAGTCCCCATTGAGTAATCTTTAGATCACTCACTGTTACAGAATTCACAGGTGGTTATAGAATTAGCCAATCCTGTCGCGTGTCTAGCTCGCGCAAATAGGGAGTTTAAGCAACCACGTCGGCGACTCCGACAAACAACTTATTCATGACGGAAACGAAACCGACAAACGGACTTCTAACAGACCGAGTTAATTTGACTAATAGTAGACGGACCAAAAACCGACCAATTTGACTAAGAATAGACGGATCGAAACCGACCAATGACTGATGGCAGACTTTACACGAGTCTTTCAGCCAATACCATCATGGCTAAACTGACCAATCACGTTCAAAGGACCAGACTTATAACATCATCGACTGACAAACACTATTCACTTCACTCTGAAGATGACTTCCGCTCAGGTTGTCGAAACGTCAGTCACCATCAACAGTTCTTTTCAGAACTAACCTCACCCGGACGATCACACCATACGAGCTACTGACACTCCAGGGTTCAAACCATTTACTAAAATTATTTTTTATTTTTCCTGGGAATCTCGCAGTACTCGAGCTTTAAACTCATTTATTTATCACTGTCAAAACTATCACGAAACTGAATCTGGGACATAGCGATCAAGTTGAAATAAAGGTTTTAAAATATAAGTCGTGGGGGTTCACGTTCTCCAGAAAACAGAATTTGGTCTTTTCATGTTGTTGTTTTGCAGAGGACGACAAAGAAATGTACTAAGAATTATAACGCACGTGCAAAGCCATTGTTCTGCTCATTAAACCTTTTGTTTAGCGACGTTCCCGTTGCCGTTGCCGTCGCGGTTTTCCTAAACTCCCTAATGTTATCTGATTAAGAACTGGGTACCATGCCTTAAAATAGCTTCAGAGGCATTACCTTGAGACTGAGGCCTGTATACGAGATTTAGCTCTTGTACTCTTTATCCTCTCTTGCCAAAACTTATTCCCTTGTTTTGCATCATGCTCTACCATAGGATTACGTTTTTAATATCTATAACTAGATCTTCATAACTATAACTACTACATGTACGTACACTTTGTAGCGACAGCGTTTATGCATTATAATGTGGACTTTTTTTGGCCTTCGTTACCAAAGTTTTTCCATGTGAAATCTGCTGGTACTTTTTCAATTCCAGTTTGATTTGATTATACAACCACTTGACCATTTTTCAGACTTTTCAACAACTCCAAAACGGTCTTAACGTCAGTGCTTAGTGACGCAACGTCTTTATTCAGGTTTAAAACCTGTTGATCTAGTTTTTGAACTGTCTCTTTCGTGTCCGCGAGATCTGTATAGATATCTGGCTCTGGTGAACTCAAAATCAGTCCTAATTTTTCTATGGCTTGTTTGGTGCTGGAGACATCTTTGAAGATATCCTCGAGATCTCGAGTCGTTGTGTCCTGGCTGACTAAACTGGCTTGTTCCACTTCTTCTTCGGACAATCTGTGCTCTGCGATTCCATCGAGCGCGGGAATTCTTACACTCAGGTGAGGCTCTGAGAAACTAGATCGCATTGGACGAAACAGCTCGTCGCTCTCTGGGATTTCTTCCTGTTCAATGCATTGCGTCGAATAAGCCCCAGAAAGGCTGGGTCGCTGGTGAAGATTTGAGTATGATGACCGCGGACGCTCGAAGCAGTCGGTGAGCTCTTTAACGGAGTTACACTCAAATGATGAATCGTCAATTTTCTGAGAAGGATCGCTGCGCGGTTCCCACTTGTCAAACGAAGTCTCAGATGTTAAAGTCGTTCGTGAAGAGAATACATCATTTTTGGCGAACTGTTCTGCACTGCTTCTACCACTCAAACAACGGAGTTGTTTGTCAGTGATAAAATCTTGCGTGTTTTTGTAGAAATCCTCTTTTTTATCCTCCGAATTTTCTGATTTAAAATTTTGGCTTCCCCTTTCGTAACAAATGTCACATTCATTCCCATCGTTTGAAATCAGTCCCAGACCCTCGCGCGGTATCTCGTCCTCTGGCTCACAGTCACACGTGATCGGGGACTCGCGCACAGGAGGAACGAAATCCTTATAAGGATTGTTCACGTTCGCGACAAGTGGTGCAAATATCGTGGGAGGTTGTATAGCCCCGGAAACCTTCCTCCTCCGGGAGGATGCTACTGGTTTGTCGTTTAAAGAGCCGCAAGAGTTAGTAGGCGAATTGAACTCAGTTAAAGTACGTCTTAAACCCCCTTTTCGTGCGCGCCCTTCCCGAGAGAGTCCCTCTTTGAGACTCCCAGGAGAGGGACTTTGGGCCCTCATCTCGGAAAAGATGCCCCCAAATTTATTTCGTGGACTATCAGGCTTTTCAAGGCTAAGCAACCGACCGGACTTTTTGGAACTTCCTGCGGAATTTTGTCGGTAGTCCCTGGGGTTTCCGAAATTAGAAGATGGAGGAATTCCTTGGGGACTTCCATATGGAGTGGTAGGTCCGCTAAGTTTGAAACTATCCGTAAAGCTCCCTCTGAATGGAAGCTCTGAAAAACCACTTCTACAGCTTCCGTGTGTGCTTTCTATGGGTGACGTAGGAATGCTCTGGATGGGACTTTTGTTTAAGCTACTGTGAGTTGGAGACGAGACGAAACGAGGAGTTCTGGTCCCTTTAACCATGGTATCAAAATCGGTGTATCCAATACTCTCAACATCGTCGTCATATAAACCTCTCAGAGTGTCTCCAATGTCGTCGCCATATAAACTCCCGAGAGTGCCACCGTTATACAAACCCTTTAAAGTGTCGTCAACATCATCATGTAAATCTCTTGATGTGTCTCGAACGTTGTCATATAAACTTCGTGAAGCGTCCTCCGTTTTTGTCCCAGCCGCCGAATAGTCTATGTTTTCTGTCTCAGGGATAGCACCGAGATCTCCATTCGCGTAGGAAACCGGGCTATCTACATCATTTTCGTCGCACCCTAAGTAAAGATGCTTGGAAAAATCACTGCTGCATCTCTTTGCCAGCTCTGGCGAGTCCCTAGTTTGCGAATTGTTATCCGTAGATTCATCCTCAGAGGACTCGTGATTTGTGAGGAGCTTGTCTCCCTCGTCGTGTTCTCTTTCCTCCGCAATGTCATCCGTCACAGATACTCCAATGCCGACATTCATGGTTTTCATTTCAAAACTTTCACCGTCTGGTTCATCATGGAACGAATTGGAGTCGTTTTTCAACGCGAAGTTTTCCTGATCCCACTCCAGGCTTGGATCAGAAAAAGGTTCAGCTGGAGAAGATTTTTCCTTCGGTGACGACTCCAGGGCATCATCGTTAGAACCCGCGTTTACCTCGACTGCAAGTTGACGAATAAATGATCGTGGAGATTGCTGTACCGAAGTGTTTTCTTCCGGAGGTAGAACACACAGCGGTTGTTTTTCAACGTCATTAGTTCGGTTCCTCCATTCCGTTGCATTATTTCTCTTGAGTCCACTCCACGATTCCGCGGCCTTAAAATGATTAGGTTTTCTATAGAGGTTCAGCTTGTGCCCAGGCCTTCTGTTAAACCGGGTCGAGTTGCCATAGATATGGTTTGATTTATTAGCGTGGTTCACGTGATTGAAGACGCCATCAAGAGCGTTCGTTTCCGTTCCCTCGTTGTCTTCTTCTTCGTCTTCTGATATCGAGTCCAACCCTCCTCTCCGCCAGATATCGCGCTGGAAGAATGGAAAAGAGAAAAGTGCATCAGAAAAACTACGATTGGAAATGGAGAGAGGAACATACTATTGTGAAGTCTCGCACGAGAAAACCTCCAGGAGGTCGATGTTAGATTACATCAACCGTGTCTTTATCTCTAAGTTAAATGGGTATTTTTTTTTTTTTGGTATTTTTTACCTCTCTGCCATATAACGTAGTTGAAGATATTATCGAGGGAAGTTACTTTTGGATCACCGAGCAAGGTAGGTACCTTTTAGGTAAAAAACATTAGACAAGTTAATTTGTAGACTGAATGATATGCCATTGTTGTTGAAAGAAATGTGAAATGTTTTTATGGCAGTCAATGCTCTTAGCTACACCTCGCTAGTTCTCAGGCTTGCCATTTAAACGGGAGGAAGCAATTATTTTAGATAAACATAGTGGGCTTAAAAGTCCCAACTGGCGGGAGTTAGACCAGTTGGCTATTTACAAGCATGACCGAGGAGTTGAACTAGGATCTACCGAGAAACAACTCCAGCTTAGTGGTCGGAGCGGGACTTGAACCCGCGACCTCCGGATTTCAAGTCCAGCGCGCAAACCACTCGACCACGCTGGTTTGGAAAGAATATGAAATAAGGAATCGAGGCTTAGTAAGCATTACCTCACTCGCTCCCAGATCGTATGTAAGTTCAAGATTCTCGGAGAACTTGAACGTGAAGTCCTGGTAAAAGTGGAGAACATTCTGCAAGCGTTCACGTGTTATGTAATAAACGTCACAATACGTCAGAGCTCTGACGTCACCATTTGCACGCTTTGCAGGAGTCTTGCGTGAGATGTCCTCCCCAAAAAGATCTCCTTTACCTGAAATGAGGAAGAAGCCGTTTTTTATCACACGCTATAACGGAAAGAGAAGAATTGCAGAGATCTCGAGGAGGCATCCTATGAAATTCTAGTCCGATTTTATAGCTAATAACACTTTTTTCGAGCCCCTCGCTAAAGCTGCATTACCTTAACTCTACAGAAAGACGGAACTAGCACGACGCCTTTGTACTCACTATATCAGAATATGATATTCTGTTGCAGACAGTAAGTAGCCTAGCAGTGTGCGGTTGTAATTGTTAACAAACTTGTTGTCGCTTCTTTGTGTTTTCAAAGTGTCTGTGAAGAGGATTAAGATAAAGTTTTGAACGACTAGTGGATTTATACTAAAACAATTAGATTATTTGCTCTCGATTTGTATGGGTGCTAGTTGACGCGCAGCCCTCGTCAACTATCGCGCCATAGAAATTTCGAGCTCATAAGTTTAGGAGAACTCGAAAAATCTTTGGAAACACTTGCCTTCGGCCCTACGGAATTTCTCATTCTCTTAAACTTTTCTAAACTTCGATAGAAACGCGGGAAATATTTTCTTATTTTAAATATTGTCTTGGAAATGCTTTCGAGTAAGCTATACGGGGGAAGAAGGCTCTGAAATAACTTGGAAAGACTCACGGTGAAATAGATACACTTACCAAGAATTGCAGCAACAGATTCTCCTTGGAGCACTTCCATGGATCCGCTAGCAATGTAATAAATAGCGTTGATGACGTCATTTTGTGCCAGTAATACCTCACCAGGTCCAATGTAAACCGTGCGGACCTGAAGCGAGAGCATTTTGATACAACCGCGCGGGGCCTGGTTGAAAGGGTTGAGCTCCAGCAGTCCTTTGTAAAGATGCATGCATACGTCAGACTGAAGTTCCTCCGGAAATGTAGTGAGAATCTAGGTAGAATCAGTGAGAGAAGAGGCGACTGTTGGAACTTGTTGAGGATACAGATTAAGAGTACGTATACAAGATTGGATTCTTAAATCCGAAACGGATTATTTCGTTTCTTTTCTGAACAGATTAATCCAAGATCTCTAAATCATGGCGCATCAAAGGAATCCACTCTGGGCAAGGCTTCTTTGGTTCCTATGATGCACCATGATCCGTGTGATCTTGGATTGATCTGTTTAGTAAAAAAACGCAAAATCCGTTTTTGGATTTAAGAATCCAATCTTGAATTTTCTTAAAGAAACGCACCCTAATTGAAAGAAAACGTTTAGAAAAGGCGGGAAATAGACAGAATTTTTTAAATGTGATAGAAGTAAATCCACTTTAAGCTTTGAAACTCGTCATTCTGTTGGCTTCAAATGAAACATAAGTATCATTCAATGTTTTCTACAGTAGAGTGGTTTTCAATTGAGAGTAATAAAACCAAAATAATAATAATAATCACTCTGGCCAATCACAAAAGACACTGACAATCCAGTGAACCAATCAAAGCTCGAAGTACATAGATCTAGCTGACGCAATTCGAGGAAAAAAGTGCTGCGAGTTTTTTTCAGCTAATCGCGCAGCACACTAATACAAAACCAAAGCAAACGCGAATTACTTGCGACAGTCAAAGGAAAACTACTCAGTCCCTCAATATTTCTTCTTGTAATATTTTCGCTTATAAAAATGATGAAATATAGAGTGCAATGCATACCTCGCTAGTATCGACCCCGCCGGAAAGCGACCACGTGGTGTGAAAATAATCTTCAAGCCTATTGGCTAAATCCTGATCAATTCTGTGTACCCGGATGAATTGTTTGATTTCGTTGGCGCGGGAATGGTACCGAACACGATTGGCATATAGCTTCTGGATAATGGCGGCCACATTACCAAATATGGCAGCATGCATCAGAGCTGCAAATAAACAAAAATAATTCGGAGGAGAGTTATCGATAAGTGATGATCTCATTCATTGTTTTGTAAATCAAATGAAACCTGGACTTTCTTGACGAGTCCGCTGTTTTGTTTCTCCGCCATGTTTAAAGTATTCTAGTTTAGTTTATTACAATTCATGGCGATAAAATAATTACATGTAAACACGAAATAATAAATTCCTAAAAAATAAAGGCCAACTGGATATGGGGTCCGTCCAGGACTCCATGTAAACACATCACCGAGTTGGTTAGAAGTACATTTTGAATCGAAGTAATACTAAAGGTTCGGTAATACGGGCAACATTTTTCTTCAACTTGTCTCGCAACCTTGTTGCATTGCAAGTTGAAACCCTCTGTTGCGCGTATTACCACGTTTGTGACCAACTTGTCTCGCAGCAAAATACAGTGTTGCAAGTCTGCGGAATATCTTCACTTATAATTGGTCAATCGTGTGTAAATAAAAGATGGCGCCTTCTTTCGTATAATTTAGCGTTTCCACGAACTTCCACTTCGACTTCTAGCCGTCATTTTCTTCTTAATTTTGCGTGCCAGCGAAGTTCTCTCAGTATGAAGATCAGTGTCGTTTCAGATTGCTAGACGAAAAGTTGTATTTTGCGACAGTTCTTCCAAGCCTTTTGCCTTTTTTTGCTACTTGTTTTGAAGGGACAAACGAGATGTCCCAAAGACTATGATAGCCCTCGAAGTACTTGTACAGGGCAAATTAATGACTTTTCGAGAGTCACTGGTCTACTTTGAATTCACGCTCGTCTTCACCGTCCGCCATATTTGTTTTGTTTTGTTTGCCGCGTTGCCGCGCGCTTCGCGACAGCCAATCACAAGCATTGAATTCAAATTTGTTGCGATACAAGTTGTAGCTACAGTGGTAATACGAGCAGCAAAACTACAATTTGTTCCAGAAAGTAGAACTCGAGTCTACTTTGCGCAACATGTTGCCCCAACTTGCAACACTGTATTTTGCTACGAGAAAAGTTGGTCACAAACTTGGTAATACGCGTAACAGTGTGTTCAACTTGCAATGCATCAATGTTGCGAGACAAGTCGAAGAAAAACGTTGCCCGTAATACCGGACCTTAAAAGTGTAAAAAGTAAAACTTTCGAAAACTGGAATTAGAGTACTAATAACTCAAAAAACTCTTAGCTCTAGCTTCGAACATATTTACATTCGTAGCAGTACGAGTTTCTATTGGAAGAAGATTCCAAGTATACGATATTCAGTGATAAAAACTGTATTTCAATACATTTGTCCTAAAATATATATATATATTTTCTGTGGTTGCTGCTTAAAGTTTCCGCTTTTAAATCTTTGATTACGAACAATATATGTGACTAAAACACATAATAATTTACCTCCTATTAACATAGTAACTACAGCGAACACTTTTTCTCCATTTGTATTTGCAGCAACATTACCAAATCCGACCGTGGTCATACTGGTCAGCGTGAAATACAGGGCAGTGACGTAAGCAGACCCTTCATCGGGTCCAGTCTCCATTGTGAAGTTAACGTACGGTTTGTTGATGGCTTCTCCAAGCGCGTAAAGCCAGCTTACCGTCGAATTGTCAGATACTTCGGATAAGCCAATCACGTACCAGATACAGGCGAGCCAATGAGCCATCATCGCAAACGCAATCATTAGAAGAGTAAGGAGTATGGCGCTGTATTCTGTATAACGATGCAGCTTACGCACCACACGGAACAGACGAAGGAGTCGTCCACATTTGAGAAGTTGAATAAGAAAGCCCTAAGGAGATAACAATGCAAATGCTAAGCAAAAGGTGATGTTTGGATTAGCCTTTGGATTAGCCCTTTCCTTGTGTCACTGTGTCAAAACGAGTCCTCTGAAAATGAGTTTGATTTGCATGAAAATGAACCATATTTTCTTATGAATGGTTTCGATCGAAGATCCGTTTTGACGCAGAGGTAAAAGGCAACTCAGAAATGCTTGCCCTGCCGGCTTTTCGTCCTTCTGCAATTTTTTCTTACCCAAAATAAGGGGGTGGGGGTGGAGGTGGGGCGGGTTCCCCCGGCCCCTCCCTAGATCCGCCATTGGCCTGGGTGTTTTTGAGCTGTATCCAAAGTCCACGTCACAGGGATTTCCGATACCTGCAGTGAGCTAAAAATGGAGAGGGGTTACCTAGGTAATAAGGCCTACAGAAGATATTACCCGGCCTTTTATCCTTTATCCTCTCTTGTACAAGACATAATACGGAAGTAAACGTATAAATCAACTATAAAAACGAGAACAAAAATCATCCTTCAGAAACAAGGGTTTTAAACTGTCAGAAATTTCTTGTTTGTGAAGGGCCCTAGTCAGCCACACCGTTGATTTTGTTTACATGCAAGGGTTTGGCTATTATCTTATTCCGAGCGTGTCGAAACGAAGGAAATCACGGTGAAATTACTAAAGATAATTAAACATACTTTCAGGAACGTAACTTACAGCAAAGTAATAAAACTACGTTTCACCATGCAATATCAATATTTTCGAGAGCATCAAAAATGGCGGAGGTTGATTGGGGTCATTTAAGTATGATTATGATTATTAGTTTAAATCTCAGTTTATCATTCAATAGTTTAGCCATTTTTTGTGCTCAGTGTTTTGTTTACTGTTTACTTACAATTTAGAGATAGGAAATGTTTAAACAAAGCTTTTAAAATTAAAAATAAGTTTTTTCTTCTTGAGTCTTCAAAATCAATATAAGTTGGTAGTCACCTATTTTTATGTCATGCAATGTTTAAATTTAGTGATTTAGAGTTCAGCTTCGACACTGTTCAGTTACAGAGTTAATATCACAAAATTACCCCTCAAAGATTGAGGATTTATAAGCGTTAACAGAACGTCAAATCAAATTAATAAAGTTACGCCACGCAAGAATTTTTAAGTATATTCACAGAGCAAACAAATGTGTACAATTGATAAAAGTTACATGAAGTACCTCGTTAAATGTTGAACCTTTCCTATCAAAGGCCGTGCTTGCCTGGATAATAAATAAGACAGACAGAATATAAGATAATAGAATTTGAGACGGTAACATGCTAAAGTGGAACCCGAGGAGGGGTGGCGTCAGGGGAAGGCATAGGGAAAATCCACCAGTTTGACGTATCTGTAGCCTCCATATTATAATTGTTGGAGTTTCACTGCTCTCTCAAGATAGGTTACTAGTCCATGAAGGATCTTCCCCAGCGTTTTGTTACTCCCGTAAAGGTATTTTGACTGTGTACAAAATAACCTTCAAATTGAAGAAAACCTGAAAATAGTAGTTTACTAAGATAGAATAACACCAAAGAGATAATATTAAACCATAAAGGAATAAGGATGGTTAAGGATGGAGAAGATTAACACAGATCACGAACGAAAAATTTTAAAAATTTACGCTTAACTTTTCAGGATGCCAAAACCGTGACGTAGCTCGCTCCTACAACAGTTTATCAGTATCCATTTAAATTTCATTATCCAGAGTGATACACATGTGAACAAATGTTCTACTTGTAGCAAACATTACTATAATTTGCATTGTCGGTGGAAAGCCAAATGAACAAATATTGGACAAGAGCTTTAGCAGAATGTCTTTCCAACCCTAACTGAAAGATTCTGTTTCTTTTCGCCGGTTCTGTGCCATCAAAGTTGTCATTTGTGACGGTTACTTTATTTAGCTCTTATTAACCGAGTTGGAGGTCTGTATGGGAGATTATTATATGGCTGTGTCTCACAAGGACTGGGAACTACCAAATTCACGAATTTGATTGGCTGAAATCGATATTGACCTCGGTCTAGATTTTCCCATCTAGACCAGCATCTAGACCGGTTTGATTTTGCGTTGAAAAAGTAGCAAACTAAAATATAAAAATATTCACAATTTTCTTTTATTTTCTTCTCAATCATTTATGGAAGTGCCAAAAAGCCTGATGACAAAAAAAAAAAAAAAAAAAAGTAAAGAGGACGAGCAAATCTCGGCAGGTTTAATCTCATTTATTAACCGAGCTAAGTCGGTCTGTATGGGAGAATCTTGACCTCGGCCGTGTGTACAGACCTCACTGCGTTCGGTCTGTACTTACGACCTCGGTCAAGATTCTCCCATACAGACATCCAGCTCGGTTAATAAGAGCTAAAGCTTGACCGAGGTCGTGAGTACAGACCCAACGCAGTGAGGTCTGTACACACGACCGAGGTCAAGATTCTGCCATACAGACCGACTTAGCTTAATTCGTTTAATGTAACTGGTTTGCTGACATTTTGCTTGCGAACGGCGATGAACTTAACTTAAACCTGCCGAAATTTGCTCGTCCTCTGTACTTTTTTTTCTTTGTCATCAGGCTTTTTGGCACTTTCATAAATAATTGAGAAGAAAAAAGAAAAAAGAAAATGGTGAACATTTTTGTATTTTAGTTTGCTACTTTTTCAACGCAAAATGAAACCGGTCTAGATGGGAAAATCTAGACCGCGGTCAATATCGTTCAGCCAATCAAATTCGTGAATTCGGTAGTTCCCAGTCCTTGTGAGACATAGCTATATAATAAAACAGCATAAGGCCTGGTCAAAATGCCGCTAGATTGTTGTATCAAACTCAGTCACAATTATGTTTCCCACTGGTATGAGCCTAGCAAATCATGAATCGCCTAGCTTGCTACGTCGAGTCTCTCAGTGGCTCAGTAGTTTAAAAGCCATGGTAAGTGGTCGTTTTTAGCCAGGGATTTCTTGCGACAATTCACCGAATATAATTCAGCAGTATATATTGACACCCCGCTTTTAATTTCTCTGCTAGACGCACTGCGTTCAGATCGTTGAACAACTCAACTGAACATTTTGTAAATGTGGTACGACGTTAAGTAAATCAACATCTCGACTGACTCTCTTGGCACCCGGCTAGGGTGCTATTCATTGTGTCTTATAATGTTAATCTCACAAGATGACACTGGGGACGAGTTAAACTCAACTCGACACTCTCGTGCTAGAGCCCGCGTGTTTTCGGTCAGCGGTGACAAAACACCTAGTCAAACACCAGGACCAGAAAATCCTGGTTTCGGTTTGATTGTGCGCATGTGTAAAGAGAGTAACCGCTGCAGTGGCTAATGCTAGTTCACTTTCAGATCGCGCCCAGTGGGCTAACTCAAAGGATCGCGGCCGGCTATGAGAGCGAGATGGCGTGATATCGATTGAAACGTTGCATTACAGTCGAGCTAAACCGACATAGCTTAACATAACGATAGTTCGATGTTGGAAGCGGCTGTTAGCTTGCATGTTATAACATGTTATATTTTATAAATAGGTGCTTACTTTAAAGTACACGTCAGTTTGTTTTGGTGCATCATAGTCAGCTGTTTAAGTTTTCTGTTAGTTTAAGGTGCTAATTAAATATTTCTTTCAAATAGTTAGTTTTAAGCCTTTACTTTATTCTTGATTTTAGGTTGTTAAGGTGGTTAACATTCTTAACTCAGTGGTGATTAATTAGCAATGCTGTGCAGTCACAATCCTTGTTAGCTGGTCAGTTCTTGAATCGATTAAAAAACCCCGCCTGATTGATGCCAAATTCTCGCGTGAAATTATTCAAAAGGTGTTACGACATAGCTACAGTGGAGGTCAAAAGTCCTCGGGACACTGATGTATTGCAACGAATTATCTGTGCTTTATCACTGAAGTTTGTAAAAAGCACTGCTACCCTTATAAAAACGCGCTGCTGTTACCGCCTCGCCACTATATTACATTTATTTGAAATATTTGTTTCCTTCGTTTCAGCGGCATGCTTGTATGGCTAAGTGCATGACCACTATAAATAAGATTTACATTGTGAAGGTGAATTAATCAACATGACACGAGCGTGGGACAAAGAAAAATTCTGAGTCCCCGACTGGAATCGAACCCATGACCTCCCGAACACCGGGCGGGCGTTCTATCCACTGAGCTAGAGAACTCATGGAGAGGAAAGTCATTTAATCGAGTTCATATATGACAGGTGTCCTGCATACTGCTAGGATCAACGCTATCGAATTCATCGTGAGTAGTGATAAGTTAATAAAGATGGTGAATTTTAAGCTCGGTAATGAAGATTTACATTTTTTTCTTAACCAATACAATGTTGAAACGCAGGAGAAATTGCAGGTACTATACTAGTTTTCAACATTGTATGAGGGGTGTGAGGAGAGGCTAGGTAGGTGAAGTTGTATTCGCGTCTGGCGTGTGCGCAAAAGAGCCAATAGTTCAAATTAATTTGTCCCAAAGTTTGTTCATGATTGTAGCAAAGCCCCGCTATCAAACCTAGTAGGTATACGCAAGCGTGCGTCATAATTCAATGATCTACGCTCATGACGTCGTGCGTGAGAAAGCTGAGGTAACTTCGCTTCGCTTTTTTCTTTAGCGATGTTATTAAACAATTGATTCATGCTTTTAGCTGTGCATCATGGAGTTATGATCCGCTTTGCAGGTTTGAAGAGCGCTCAAAAGCTAGGGTGGGTATCACTATTCTATGATTTACACTGAGGTCCTATGCACACTACGCCGGAGGAATCTGAAAACGCATCAGCATCAGTTTTCTGTCCACACTACGCAGGAGAATTTTTTTTTTTTAAAAAACGCAACAATTACCGGTCATTTTGGATTTATGTTTGAGGAAAATTCGGGCATGGAAATCACATTACTATCATGATGCATCGTTTTTGAAATGCTACGTTTTTAAAATGTTTTCCGTTCACACTACTACGCAAAGCCCGCGTTTTCAAATTCTTCCGGTTTGAAGAGCGTGTTCGAAAAGCTCTGCAGTTTTCGTGACGGACTGGTGTGGACAGTAGGCCCTGAACCGTAGAAATAAAGCTGCGTTTTCAATTTCAGATTCCTCCGGCGTAGTGTGGACGTGGCTTGAAGTATGAATCGGTGATTAATTCAAACCCGTGAGAGAATTTAATGGCAGTGACATATATACTCACCCAAGTATGATTAACAAAATACAAAGCTTCGAATGGTAGCGCGGCCAGAAAGTCTAAAATAAACCATCCCTTCAAGTAATGAATGGCAATCTTTTTCTGGTCATAAATAATCCTTCCACTTAAATCCACGAACGAAGTTCTAAAATGCACCACAATGTCCATTATGAAGAACAATTCGATCACCATGTCGAATATGATCAGGTCCCTTTTCCGGTCATTTCTCCTGAAGGCCACATTATAAGGGATCATGATGGCAATGTACGTCGTCAAGATGAGAATCCACCAATCCCAAAATCCTTTGGTGGCGCTATAGTGCAAGAAAAGGAACTTAGATTTCTTGTCTGATTCTCGCTTGTACTGTGGTAGTCGCTCGGAATTAAAAGAAAAGGACTGAAAGAGAAACAAAAGGATAAATCAGAAAAAAAATGTCAAACTATACGAACGCGTTTTCTCTATTTGTAAAACAATCGATTCATGCGTTTAGCTTTGTATCATCGAGTTTTAATATACTAGAGTTGCTTTCGGCTGCAACTCAAATGCCTAATCCAGACGAACACTTCCGAACATTTTCCGAAAATGTCCGAAGATTACTGGAGATAGCCGAAGATTGTTGAGAACTCGTCAAACTTCCTGCGTGCATCCATAACTCGATGATGCACGCTAAAGCAAGAAACAAAGGCTCAGTAATAAAATTGACAAGATCTTCAGGGGATTGTCTACTCACCCGCGCTCTCTTGATGGGTCTTCGTGGATTGGTTTTGTTTGCTGGACTTGTACTCTGTTGGTATTGTCTTGACAGGTGGAGAAGAACATCTCTGCTGAATTTCCTTGAACGAGATCTTGACAGCTTTGGAGATGAATTACCTAAAGGGGCTGAATAGTGACAAACATATAGTGTTTAAGGTCATTAGTCAATACTTGTAAAGGAGGAAGGAAGTATTCCTGTCTTTCACTCCGACCAGTTTGAAAAGTAAAGGAAACTCATGGCAACACCTGCTGAAACGAGGAAAATTCTGGGCGAATCTGGCTTACCTCGCAGTCGCTTGTGGGACTGTTGCTAAGGACTGAACAAACTGAAGAGAAGTCCTATTGCCCGCAACACCATACCCACAAGTGACTGCGAGAAGAGACTCGCCCCTGATTTCTTCTCGTTTCTAAAGTGGCTGATATCATCTAAATGGAATGACTTTGGTTTCCCTAGAAACGTACGAAGCTATATTGCGGGTTCTAATTTTACCATTTTGGAATGAGGCGGGGTTGGGGTTGGGGGGTGGGGGGTGGGGGTGGGGGTGGGATTTGATTCTCACTCACGCCAAAAATACTCTCGCAAAAAAAAAAAAAAAAAAGGAAACAGGCTACCCGTCCGAATAGGAGGACGGCAGATCAGCGTACTCAGACAAGGTACAGCATTTAAGGAGAACCAGTCATCGTTCGAATTTTTAAAAAAAGTTCTTGTGGTTGCTTTACATTCAGTCCACCAATGAAGTCTGGGATCCGGAGCCAGAGTAACCAATCATGTCAGTTTTACCTTTTTTTATTACAACTATGATGGGTCATTTACAACAATTGTTCTAGAAATAATACAAATAAAAGCGAAAAAAGAAGAAAAAAAAAAAAAAAGGAAAAACAAAGCACATGATAAATGTCGGGGGGCGTGGGAATGAGCGGGCTTGGTTTGAAGTCAGCGGTCCCACTAGTGAGCCAATATGGCGGAAGAACCGGCATGGCGGCAAATACGGAAAATGCCAGCTGATAACATTCTTATAATGCACGGATTCTACACAAGTTTGAAGTGAAAAGTCGACGGAAAGGTATGTAACTTGCAATTTCTAAAGTACTGTTGGTGTCATTGTCATTTGAAACAATGCTCGAAAGGGTTCTTAAATGCCGTTTTTATTTGTCGCACGTACATTTATGCCCGCTGAATGCAAGTATGATCTATCAGGTCTCTTATGCATATTCTCTGTTGGCAATTGTATTAGTTAATAGCACTGTATGGTTGGTATATGGGCGTGGAAAGTGTTAGCTTCGAAACAGAAGATCTCTAAATGCAGTGTAAATGGAACCTGGACTCCACCCACTTTTAGGATCTACGATCTGAAAGAAGAGTTTCATAATAACTTAAATATGGGCTTAGTTTCATTAATACAGCTTAGCGATTTTATCTGGTGGAAACCGCAACTGTGTCCAAATGTACAATAATTCCATACATTTCTTTGGTCACATGTCGCCGCGTGTACATATGCTACCTATGCCTCAGGATAAATTTAATCTGAAGTCCTCTTATGAGCAAGAGCCTGGTAAATTGAATGACTAATATGATCAATCCAGGGGCCTTTAACAGTGTGGCAGAGATGTTGCTAAGGTGCAGCTGCTGGTTAATTTCACTGTAGTCCTGTATGGGGCAAGGGACTTTGGCACTAACTTCAAAAGCTGCTAAACAGGGCTGCTAGAATTGTCACCCTTTCCAATTGTGGTTTTCATTCAAGTGATCTGCAGGATGAACTTAATTGGGAAAGGTTTAAGAAAACAAATGACTAAATGTATGTAAAAAATCCATAGTAATCTATTTCCATTGTTTATCTTTACCATTATTTTAATATTTCAAGACCAGAATCTTAGAAACACAAGTCAAAAAATTTGTTACATATTTCCAAGACCATGAACTAGAGTCTGAAAAAGGTAGCTACACTACAAGGGGCCTATTCTGTGGAATAAGATCCCTTTAGAGATCAGAAAGCAACCCAATTTAAACAATTTTAAAACTCATTGCATCGTAAAATAGTTTTAAACACGTTATAAATTATAGAAACTTTGACCATATAAGTTTTTTTGTCGCATTTTAAATTTCGTATTTTAGTAGTTTGGTAGTTAATGTATTAATCTGTTCTGAAATAACACGACTCTTGAGAAGACCATGTAAATGTAGTATGATTTTGTGTTTAAGTAAAGATTGCCTTGACTTGATTTGACCAGCTGCAAGAAGACTTAAATCTGGCTGAAATTGTAGGTAGTAAACACAGGCTTGGGTAAACTTTGGAGCTGCCAAGGCCAGAAAAGCCAGCTGGGCTCTTTAATGAGCCAGCTTGATGTTTTCTTCACTCAACTGCAAATCTGAGACATTTACATTGTCTTTGCATTTACATTGTCTCACACACTGAACATAGTCTTCATTTTAATGATCATATTACATGATTGTCATGTTATGGTCCTGTTTAATCTATATCTTACAAACAACCTTGGCAGTCCTTTTCTTGCTGACTGCAGTAAGATGTATAAAAATTCTGGTAATAAATGCTATTGTCAATCTCTCCCATTCTGCACATACGTGGGTGGTACTACTATTATTAATAATAACAACCTAATCCATGAGTGGGAATTCATTAGGCTGACTAAAAACAAATTATACAAAAGCATTCTTCATGGCTTGACATTGATAGTAAATAAACTTGGTCACAGTTTGGAAGATGCCTCTGGTTAACTCAACTGCATTTTATTTTTACCAGACACTTTGGCTGGTTAAAATACAGCATCAGTCATCTTATCAATTTTCTGCCTAGAAACTTGCTCTTAAGCATACCTTATCTAAGGATATTGTTAGCATTCATATCCCTGAACCATACATTTTCGAAACAGTAAGAACTTTGGGGAAGGTGGGGGGGGGGGGGGGGTGTGTGCAGGGGTGTGGTGGTTACTCTCTCATATGGGCTATATACCTAGGTGAGGCCCCAAAGGGTATCGATTTTGCCCATTTGGTCTCAAATAGATTATGGTTTTTGCACTCTAGTCTTGAATTGGGTATGCTTTTTACAAACAGCTACTTTTTCATCATTATCAATAAGGCCATCGACAAAAGCCTTTCACTATGCCTTTAACATTGGCCTGAACAAGGGAACCAATTTTAAGACTGGTCTTAAACAACATCGTTCCCAGGGTCTCCCATCTTACCGCCCTGGTTGGGTCTGGTCACGTGCCTCTTTGACAATTGAGAACGTCAGGGAGGGGTCCTCTGTAATCAGCAGTTTGTCGCGTTGAGCTCTGTCGCGGGCTGCGACCGCCACATTACCCGCGGGGTTTATCAATACTTAGCTTTCAGGCTGAAATTTCGAATAATATCTGTTCCAACGTTTACCTAAAGGTTAAGCAAGTTTGTCTCGAGGCAATTTAGTGGTCGTGATTTTCAGTGTTGCCGTCTTACCCACTGGATTAATGGAAAGTCAGTCATATTTCAACTGTGGACGTCGAGCAGCGCAATTTCATCCCGTAGTAATTGTTGTTTCTCCTTTGAATGCACTCGATCAAATTGATGCAAAAAACATAAGAACGTCTCTAAGAAAACGTATAACTTTCTCAAAGTAAAGCTACGGCAGTCTCTGAAGAAAGGCTGGACGAAGATAAATATGATATTCGTGCAACGCACTGTGCTTGCAAACAGTTCTAATCAAATAGTCGGACCCGGCGTCACCTGCGGCGTCACAATGTAGAATGCAAGTAAGCAATATGTTCACGGAATATTTTAATTTTTGTCCCTGGAGAGCCAATACTTAGAGCCTTAAAACATATCTTGCAATAGAAACGAACCTAAACAAAGTATAAGCACGGCATGGCAAATTACAGAGGTGTCAAACTCTGAGAAGCGACGTGCAGTTAACAGCGGAAACCATGCAGAACCACGACTGCTAAAAATATGCTGTAACATAATCAAACGACTCCGCTCTACTTATAATTTCCTTTTCTTCTAATAACACGGCACAAAAAATGCCCCTCAGAAACACGCTTGAAGCAAAGAAAGGTCGAGAGATCGAAAATTAAATGAATGCGTGCACAATTCTCTCGAACCGTCGGCGTCACGTACACTAATTTATTAACGACACAATAAAAATTATATTTTGCTTTTTCTAGCCTCCTTTCGTTCGAAGATAAATCCATTTTATCAGCAAAGACGGCGAAATGCATACCGCGACGAGTCCGTTGTATTCCCGGGGCTTGTATTCTCCTTCGTGCTCTGCAATGTTCGGGGCGCATTCGGCATTCTGAGGTAAAGATGAGTCAAACATCTTCCATACACAGCCTCGGCTGCGGTGTGTAATTCTCCATTCGCCTTCGTGAGGAGATTTTTACAATATGTAACGTCCTTCACTGAACCATACAATCATCAGCGACTTGGATTTCCGCTATCAGATGATAAACAAGTTTTCCTTGGCGTTTGCAGAATATTACCGCCGGACATTGGCACAGAACATCATATCGTTCTTGGTTTACTTTGGTGACAACACTTCCCGCACTCCCGTAGGCTAAGCATAGACAAAATTCCTACTAGGCCGCCCATCCCTACAATAATTTAATTGTCATCTCCCAGATTCTGGGAGACACGTGACCAGACCCAACCAGGGTCTCTCTTCGCTCGCTCCAGGGGGCGGTAAGATGAGAGACCCTGGGAACGAGGTTGGGTCTTAAATAGGCCCCCAAATATTTGGTCAGGTCATAAACCGGGTAGGAAAAATTGCAGATTTTGGTGGGGTGTTTCCCATGTCCCATTCCTTTCCCCCAGCTCTCACCCCTTTCTATTTGCAAAAATTGACATGATGTTGTGCAATTTTCCTCTACTTCTCCTAGTTCTGACAACCTAGCTTGTCAGAACAGTTCCTCCCTTACCTCCCTAAGACATGTACATGTACCTCCCACACCCCTTGCTCCCCCACTCACTTATCTAGATTGTCCGAATAGTCAGCAATGCACATACATTGTACATGTACAAAGATGCCAATGTTATTTTATCGTCCAGTTAGAATAATGATAAAAAATGAGAATATTTGCATACCCACATCCTGTTCAGAGAACTCTCCACTTATTTTTCGCTTGGTAATGTCTTTGTGTGAAGCAAGAAAGAGTACCACGTTGCCTTTTTCGTTCTTAATTGGAACAATGTCTAATAAGCACCAAAATGGGGATCCTGAAAGAAAATTGAAAGCACAACAGATTAACCACTTTGCCAAAGTACTCATGATTTTTTTTTCTGCTTTCACGTGAAAGCAATTGCAGCACATGAAAGAAATGTTTAACGGCTCTCAAATGATTGGTCACAGTAGCGTTCAATAACAAGGTTAAATTTGTGACCTTGTACAGCATGATAAATATGAGTATTACTCATTAGCTTTCATCCGAATGGCCATACGCAAACTTGGTTTTATATATTTCTTAAAAGCTAGAAGGAACTAGTACAGAATAATAAAGGGTAGTAAGTGAAAGTACTAATCGAAAGTCTTAGTTTGAATAATCATACACTAGGGTTTTATCCACAGTCTTTAAGATTAGGACCGCCTTGTACCGCATATATAATGCACCGCATGAAAGTACTGCGAAATAGCTCTCGTTTGAATGGTCACACACTAGGGTTTTATCCACAGACTTTAAAGTTAGAACCGCCTTGTACCGCATATATAATAAACAGTACCGCATGAAAGTACTAATCAAAAGTCTTGGTTTGAATGGTCACACCCTGAGGTTTCATCCACAGACTTAAAAGTTAGAACCACCTTGTACAGCATAATAAACAGTACCACGTGAAAGTACTGCTCAATAACTTTCATTTGAATGGTCACACACGAGGGTTTCACTCACAGACTTAAAACTTAGAACCACCTTGTACAGCATAATAAACAGTACCGCATCAAAGTATTGCTCAAAAGCTTTCGTTTGATCATTTTAAGATGGGCTACCGCTAGACGCGTCGATATTTGCACGTAAGCAGTTCTATCCTCGGCTTTCTTCGTGAAGAAGAATCTCACGGTTTTCCAACCTCGTTCCCAGGGTCTCTTATCTTACCGCCCCCTGGAGCTCGCTCCAGGGGGCGGTAAGATGAGAGACCCTGGGAACGAGGTTGACGGTTTTCATTTAGACACGAGCGTGATCGGCTTAGGCTCCGTCCACACTACACGGGAGAAATTTGAAAACGCAGCTTTATTTCTACGATTAGGCCTACCGTCCACACTAATCTGTCATAAAAATGGCGCTTTTTCTAAACACTCTTCAAACCGGTGGAATTTGAAAACGCCGGCTTTGCGCTTTAGAGTAGAGAAAAACATTTTGAAAATAGAGCTTTTCGAAAATTATGACGCCGTAATAATTAGTTGATTTTCCTGCCTGTGTTTTCCTCAAACACAAATCGAAAATGACCGGTGATGGCTGCGTTTTACAATTTCTCCGACGTAATGTGGACGGAAAACATTTGATGTGTTTTCAGAGTAAAACCTCCGTTTTCAAACAATCCGTGGGCTTCATTGGTTGAAAATAGTTCTTTTTCCCAGTCAACTGAATGGTGGCGGGGAAGCACGCAATCCGCGGGATACGCTGTTTTGTGTGTTTCATTTTGGATTTGTTCCTCGTGGCGCAATGTAAATTATTTTATCACATGTGAGCGCACGTTTTAAACTACAGTGACCTTCCGCACTACGGAAGAAACAATCAAGACACTAGTGCTGTTTTTTTACACGCCGTATGTTTTACAGTAGCAGTGGCGCCATTGATCATCAAGTGGACGAGTTCACATTAGGACAAATAATGAAAAAAAAACAAAACAAAATAAAACAAAACAAAACAAAAAAACAAAACAAAACAAAAAAAAAAAAACGACGTTTGCCTTTGTCACTTTTGCAACAAAGTGAAATGCAAAAACATTTATCAGAAATTGGACGCAAAGCCAAAGTAAACCTTTGAACGCTTTCAAGACAGATTGTTTGATTAGTGTGCAACTTAAGTAGTTTCCTGAAGTAACTACAGAATTAAGAAGGAAAAGGCAGTTAGGACACCGCGGAGACTAAATAATCCGAAAAATAATCAGAAACAGCAAAATAATCAACTGACATGACTTAAGTTTATATTTTGGATTCACTAACTAGTACGGTTTTGTAAAAACAAGGTAGCTATAAAACGAGAACCTTATCTGTACACTTGTGCAACAATTTTCTTATTTACCGGCGATATCTTGGACTCTGCAAGACATAATTCTCAAAATACGAAGTGTTTCTAATTTTAAGACGACTTGTTCAAATTGTTTCCTATTTACTTAGTTATATTTTATCCAAGCGGAACATTAAAACATGAAACCCTAAATAGAAGTGATCTATTAGAGTTGAGTGAATTTAAAACCTTTTAATTACATGTGGAATAGAGACGAAAGATTTCCAAACAATTATTTTCTCAATAATCATCATTTAATAATAGTTAGTGACCTTGCACTTTCTTGAATTATTCCTTGGCGCTATTTCTATGCTTAGGTCGTTTTTAAGTCGTGTAATCGTTTTTTTTCAAGTTAATAACGCCGAGAAATAATGATTTTTTTAACTGCCCCAAGCTGCGAGTAAAACGAAAAACGAATGCGATAAACGTTTTTGTCGCGTCTACCTCTCTCTTATAATTGTGTTTTTGGGATTTATAAGTTGCCAGCCTTTTCCAATATTAATGCTAATAAGCTTGGCCCTGCCCTCCTAGACCTAGTGGCGACGCTTTTGATGAATGCTGTTAAAGAGCTGTATTAAATAAACTGAACGTAAACAAGACACCCTATTGAGTCATCATTCCCATATACTTTTTCGAAGACAATTGCTTTTGAGATAATAGTTTTGGCTCCCTAAGCGCTCCATTGACAGAACTGTCTTTGGCAGTCTGTTTCTTTCGTGACGATTGCGAAGTCTCTGAAGTCACCCCAAGGGCTATTGAAATTATACAAACTGGTTCTATGGTTAAGGACTGTCTGAACTTTGTGTCGTACAGTTATTCAATTGATCCGCCTTGCAATATATTTTTTTATGGATCCCTGCTCTTGCACAGAAAGTCTTTTTTTTCTTGAGAGAGGTTAGCAGAATTAAATAAAATACTGGTGGGTTATGGGCTGTTAACATCGCATGTAAAACTTGCAGTGGAAAAACCGCGCTTAGCGTATGAAAATTTTTGAAGTTAAATTGCCCTCTGATAATTCTGCTATTGACGTCGCCCGGAAGGGCTATACTCTAGTTTATTCACTTTCGTTACTCTTATCACCTGAATGCTTCAGAATGCATTCATTTTGTAAAGAGAAATTTCCTGCTGATTTAGATTACTCTTGGGATTTCAAGGTAAACAGCAAGAACATCGATGAAAATGTGGGCTGTGAAAAAATGCGATTCGATTTTCTTATTACAAAAATCTTAAAACAAAAGACGCAACTAACGTAAATGAAAATAACTCATCCCTTCATTTTATCCAGATAGTCGACAAAAAAGCTTGTTTCACTGCATGAGGAAGCGAATGCAAATAGAAAGGACCTTTGTTTTGACTGCTTTCTGCTTGCCTTTCGCGAGAAATGATTATTTACTGTAACTAGCAGAAAAAACACTTTCATATAAGTGAACTATCCTCTCTGAGTCTCAACCACACAAATCGTTAATTTTGAGGATATTTTATCCATGAAAAATCAGGTTTTTGAAGTTTGAGCAAAGTCTCACTTTACATTCCTGCTCGTATCTGCATGAACTTTCTTAAAACAACGCACATTTCAATACTATTTGATTTGCCTTGGAAAAGTAGTACAAATTTCGCAAATAGAAGAGACGAGTCGTTATACATGTAACACATAAGCGTGAAAAAATAAGCAAGAAAACCGTTTAGGAGTCGTCGTAGGGCCAATTAGAGGGAGTTTAAGTAACTACGACGGCGACGCCGAGGACAACGTCGATTAAAGAAATGAATTTATATTTTACCTACGAATCTCGCGGTACTCTAGAGTCATTTACTTTTTTTATCACCGTCTAAACTATCACAAACTAAGCCTGGAACACATGCAGCGATAAATTTGAAATAAAAACTTCAAAACTTAGCCAAAATTGCTGTTTTGCAGAGGACGGCAAAGAAATGTACCAAAATTTATAACGCACGCGCACAGCCATTGTGCTGCTGATGAAATCTTTTGTTTAACAACGTTCCCTTTGCCGTCGTGGTTTTCTTAAACTCCCCTACGAAGCGTAAGCAACGACTACGGCCACGTCAAGTACGACACCTGTTAAAAAGTGAATTTACATTTAATAGCGGATTTCGCAATTGTCTAGATTTGTTCAGTACGCCTATGGCTCTAAAAACGTGCTCAGGCTAAATGTGCACGACAGAGTTCAATTCCAATTGGAAATACGGAAAATTAGCCGTCTTTATTGGAGTTCCCAGACTACGTAGAACCTGGTCATTTCACGTTGTTGTTTTGCAGAGGATGGCTAAGAAATGTACAAAGATTTGTAACGCACATGCACAGCCAATGTTCTACTCATTAAACCTTTTGTTGGGTGGTGTTCTCGTCGCCGTCGTCGTCATGGTTTGTTGAAGCTCTCTATCAAGTTCGAAATGATTAAACTAAACTGCCACAAATAGTTCGCTGAGTGATGTAAATGTAAATGAATACAGTAAAACTTCCAGCGCTAGTGCGAAGAAAAACAAAATCGATTTTCTACCAGCTGAACAGTTTGCGGCCGCGGCTTGTGTGCTCAGCGGACCAAATGATCGCGGCTTCTGACGACGAGAATCGTTGCGTGTACGTGTGTGTTTTCTTGGGGTGGTTCCTTCCTGCCTTTCCCTGCCTCCCCTTCCTCCCCTATTTTATGCCCAGAGAAAACTAATTCTCCAGCCAAAGGACAGAAATAGCTTATTAAGGATAATTACTCCCCATACGAAAACGGTGCGGACGAGATTAATGCGACCAGCTAATAACCTCGGGGTACGGCTGTCTTGAACTGAGTAAAGGGACCACTTTTTAAATGTAAATTTAAAAGACTTTTAATTTTCGTTGTCTTGAAAGCACCCCGCTAATGGCTTATTTTTTTTTTCAGCTTAACATGAATAGCATAGTTGGCTTTTAGAACAAAACGAAATAACGTTCCTTGTTCCTTGTGGTCAAGATTCTAAAAGTTGAATGGACGACAAATACAGAAATACCTTTTTTCAAGACAAAGCCTTGTGCTGAATCGAGACATCAATTAAGAAGGATTGTCCGTGTTCTATTGAAATATTGTCAGTTGAATCCGTTAATGTGAATATGGGATTAAAAGCGAGTCAAGAAGTTTCAGATAATTATAATAGCTCTCAAAAGATGGCTATCGATGGAAAAGTACAGCCTAAAATAATTGATCATTTTTCGTTACGTAAGTTAAAGCTTAAACCTTTAATTCAGGAAAAGAAATCATGATCCGCTGACCTTTTTCGCTCATTATTAAACACAAAGTATAACAAAAATATATTTTTTCGAAATATCTCTTCTCGTAACTAAATGTCGCACATGTTTACAAAGGTTTCCTGTGAGAGTCTGGTTTTTCATCAAGGCAATATCTCCTTGTTGTGTATCACCTGCCGTCTGGACAATGTTTTGAAATTACGAGAAGAAATTGAAGATGTCACTTTCAGGAATAAAATGTTAATTCTACAAAACGCCGGACAGGTCAATATGGCAGCAGATATGAGAAAACTATCCTTCCTAGACTATTCGTTAAAGTGAAATCGATTGATTTCAGATACGTCAGTATTTGTTTTTACTATCAGGGATCCCCGCCAACTGTACATTACTTTTTATTTTGAAGAGCCATTTTTTAACCGCTCGTAATTACGATATCTTTTAGTAATCAAAATATACTTATGGACCTCTGAACTGGTTGATAATCATCGTATTGTTATATCCGGTGAAATATTGCTTGCAAAGTAAAAATGGATGTATAACGGAAGGCGTTTTGTAGTAACGATAGAATCTGCTTCGGTTTACAGTTTGAGCTCAAAATAGTGATGTTACCTATGAGGCTATGTTGTTTAATTGCAATAGCGATGAAAAAGGCCATTCCGATAAAACATAAGAACAGAATGTTTACTGGAGTACCGTAAAATACCCCAGGAGTGATATGCAAAGGATGTGAAAACGGCTGCACATAGAGGTCACTCATTGAAGCGTGGGTTTTTACTTTTACAATTGGAAAGGCCATTTACGTCACAGCTAGAGGTGAAGGCACCAAATGACATTTTATAAGAGCCAATTTTCGGTCTTGGTTTTACAAAGAAAAGTTATCTTGAAAGTCATTTACCGATAAACAGAGTGAGGAAGTTGGAAAAAAAAAACAAAAAAAAAAAAAACAGCTGAAAAGCACTCAAGCTGTAACTCTGAAGCGTCCTACATATGCAAGCTATTTTAAAATTGCTTTGTCATAGTTCCTTTCCTGAGGGTATTGTGATTCTTTTCTGGATGTCTTAATGTACAATTCCAGTTTGTTTACAAAAACGTCGTTGTGACGTTCGTCGAAATTACACTTAAAATCTGGAAATAGCTAAATGGTGGGGGAAATCCTTAAAATTGCTGACTCTTCAATCTTGGGCAATCGCGAGCGAACTTTCGATTCCAAATACAGTTGTTTTATAGCTATTATTTTCAATCACTTTTTGTTACCCCCTGTGGATTCATGAATTTTTAGCGCACACTATCTTTTCCTAGAATAAAAGAAATGGCAACCCGTGATGTAAAGTAATAATACATTATTTAAGCCAATACCGTGGTTTATACGCAATGCGATTGAAAGGAAGATTAGCTTTAACTAATTTCCGTATTACACAATATCTCCCAGCCATGCTGCTAAAAGGATTGACACCTACCCTTTGTTTTTCACTCGGAGAGGCTATCAGTGGGATAAACGAGGAAAAAGTGGTTATTTTTGCTTAGAAGCCAGGTGCCTTGTTATTCTCTGGTGCGTCTACATTGCTTTTATTTTGGCTTCGTCGATACTCGCTGGTTCTGGTTATTATGCATAACTCTGCCCTTATAGTATGTGCTGTTTCTTAATTATTGTTCAGTGAATCGACATAGCACTTTTCACATTTGGCACCAAGTTTCTTTCTTTTTTGTACGGATTCGCGAAAAGTAAAAAAATTCAAAATGGCGGAGCGAGATATGGGATAAATTCAAATATTTTCCTATGAATAAAAATAACGAGGCATATCAGTAAAATATGCGACGGTAATCACTTATTTTTAATTGCATCCCCATAGGGTTGTGCCATTCTCATTTTCATTATCACCAGAGAAATCTCTTTTGTCCTTTCCGTAGTGCTCCAAATTACTCGAGTCTGAACAAACAAAAGTATTAACACAGCCCTGAAAACTTCACCGGCTACGCGCACTTTCGCAATTAGAGTTTTAAATTTTCTCGCCGCGTTGCGCGTGAACTTCGCTTGTGTTTAAATTATCGAGCATGCTTGCTTTTAACTTATGTGTTTGCGATATGAGAACGATTTACTTCCGCGCTTTAATGAAAAAAGACGTAATGAAAATACTCGTATATTTTTTTTTCTTTCACAAAAAAAAAAAAAAAAAAGCGTTGTGCTGTTTGGGGTTGTGGACGCCACAAATTGTTGTGAGAACCGTGTGTAATGATGGAGCTCTATTTCATTATTAACGTCTTTTGATAGTGAGTTTTAAGTGGCTGCAATAACATGAAAGCGGCTTATAAAGAAGGGATTTGAAAGGGGATCATGGCCGTAATTATATCGGCGTTGAAATACAAAAGGGTCAGATCCATTTCAAGTCCACACTTGTTTGAACAAGACATATAGCCAAAGCGTCAAATATGGAAAAGGGCGCCGCAATTCTAAAAAAACGCGGTATAGATCTTTTTAGTTTAACTCCTTAAAAGAGCTATTAAATAGAAAGACTAGAAAATTGCCTTTTTTCATGACAGATTTTGTAACGTCTTATAACCTTGTTGAATGTGTTTCTCGAACCGCGCATTGTTCGACTATTTGCACGACTTGTCAAGACCAAATGAGTTGCTGAAATTAGTCGCTCGTAAGATTCAGGCGCAGTTTTAAAAGATTTATCTTCTCTTTTAATTCTTCGCGGACGTGAATGTATATTTTAAGTTAAGTGGCTATCCCTTTTGCAATTCACGCTTAAACGCTAGCTCTATAGTGTTTTCGAAATAAGCATAAAGAGCTTGAAGGAAAAAACAATTCTAATTAATTAAAATTTTTTTCCAAGGAGAATTTGAGAGAGACCGAACTGAAGTGACGTAGAAGTTTACTTTGTTTTAGATGACAGACCTCGTTTAGACTCTAGTGTCATTTTTGATGTGTCTGTCGGCTTTTTTGTAAAAGCTACGCTTACAAAAGGCGTTTCTTTGCTGTTTCTGTTGACCGAATGCACTAAAATCATTCCGTTGTTTGTCGAAGGGTTGCGTTTGTAACTAACGAATGTTCGGATGCAATTTATTATATCCGAGACTTCTCGTGCGCCGTGTCGATGTAATTAAACCATCGCCGCGAAATATATCTTGCCCGTATGATTAGCAAACCAGAATATAACCTATAACAAACAAACTTAACAATGCAACATAAAAAAACGCGATCGATATCCGTATTTCTTTGTCGAAATTGTACAAATTTGTCGGTTGGTGTACAAAAGTTTTGTAATTTTCTTGCGTTGGTTTCAGGTCTGTGTTATATCTAGGCGCTATATTTTATTTCAGGCCTTCTGGAGCCGTGTTATTTCATGGGCCGTCATGGTATTATATTCATAGTGCAATAAATGTATTGTCGGCCCTTTATTGTAACTAACTAGCAAAAGCTAAAGACCAACCCACTATAAACAATTAGGGAATAAATTTTCGTAAAATATAGAAGTGATCAAAGGGAATTATGGCTGATTGCAGCGAATAAAACTAATCTAATTCGATACGTGCTTGCACGGCTCGCTTTGGGAACCAAAAGTGACGTAAGAAAGCAAAACACGAACAAATTGATTGTCGCCACAAGATGAAAAACAAGATTTTCCTCAAGACGTCAACGCTCTAAATGTTTAACAAACATTTTGGCTCTAGATGAACCATCTTATTCTTTTCAGTTTAGACTTGTTATTTTGTGGAAAATATTTCATCTCTAATGAAAAGAACGCATACGAAATTTAGGTTGATTAAGTTGTTTGCAAGAACCATACTTCGCTCGCGTCTTGGCTTGCTTGTCGGTCAAGTTCGCTATCGCCTGGCCGGGAAATAAATTTGGTATCGCCCTTCGCTGTTGAAGGCTTATTTCGAGTTATTTGGCTGTGTTCGTGAGTAATATTATTCATCGATTTGTAACATAAAGTACTCTGTTGAAGAGCTAATATCCATCATTTCTCTTTGTTCGCTTGATATTGACACAGGACTTCAAAAACCAAACAGCCCGTCAAATATAGGACATGTTATGATATGATACTTGTGTAGTCTGCTGTTTCCAAAATATACCAGAAGTAAAATAAAATGGCTTTCATTTTTTATTCTTTTTGCGTTGCAAGAAGAGCGATACAATGTGAAAGGATTTCTGTTCTTTTTCCATAATTCAAACTTATCTTTTTATCAGCATTTCTTTTCGTGACTTTTTTCGATCACCCGTTGATACGCCGGACGAACTGTGCTTGCCATTACAGTGTGTTAAGGATTCCATGTTCAGACTTGATAAATCATCGCTCTAGGCGCTAATTTGTAGCGCTTTCGTTGATATTCAGCGTTTGCTGTGCCATTGTTTTTTAAAACAGCGTCTTCCTTCATTCAGATTTCAGCACAATGAAGTCTGAGCGTCAAGGATGTGATTGTACGAATTAGACGAAATAATGTACAAAGTTTTTTCCTCCACGCATCCATGTAGCAAAGTTAAATAAGCCGTCTCTGGGTATTTTCTCAAGTGTGGGATTTGGGAATCATTAAATTAAGACAGAAACGATGTCATTTCCGACTCGATGGCAGCGCGTGTATGTTTTTATTCCGGTAATGTCGTAAGAAATGTGAGCAATTTTGCCCTGACGTACGAAGGAACATTACAATGCAGTCGTTGTTAAAGCATATTGAATATGTTCTTCAAAGAATATCGATAGGCTATTGTTTAGCGAGGGAAATAGCATAAAATTTTTGCCTTTCCTGCCCGCTTTTTGTTAATGGATTTTTTGAAGTTTTTAAGAAAAGAAACAAGGGGAACCCAAGAACATATATATACATGTAAATTGCAAAGCGATATGTTACATCATTTTGTGTTACCCAAAAGGTTAATCATTCGAACGTAGCTTACCAGAGAAATAATCCCATCAGAAAAACATCTATTTAACGATAATTCTAACACAGACTATTTGCTGTGGATATTTTTGGTGATCTCTTTTCTGGTCAGTGAAATTCAAAATAGAAGGTTAAGTTTATTTTTTATGTTAATGATGATGTGTGCGGTGCTCGGTTGAAAGGCGAATTCAAATAGTCGCCCTAGCCTTTTCGACCTAAGGGTATTGTGTTTCGTGGAATGGTATGTGTGCCTTAGACACAGAAAGTAAAAAAATATTCCTAAGATATTTTGATACCAGTTTGCGATTTTATTCGTCCGGTCAAATTTGTGGCGATGAAATCGACAGTTTGAATAATGTGGTTATAACTTCTTATGTAAATTTTTTTCCGAGTTGTTTTTTATTGTTTTGTGGTATTATAGCTGTTGAATGCCCAGACTTAATTGAAACTTTCGATAAAAAAGGTTTTCAATGAAAATACTATGCAACGTGATTTTCTCCACGAACGGAAAGTAAGCCAGGTTATCGAAGGTTAACTTATCAGCGAGTAAAAATATGTAACTTTGTCTGCCCTTTAAATATTGCCGGCGATTCTGTTCCTTCAAGCAAGGTGATTAGCACGACACAGGCCTAAAAAACACTGGGAATCGACCAGAATCTCTCACACAAGCTTAATTTCAACCGGTGCTCAAAACAAGGAAATAAACTGCTTACCGTTCTTTTTGTAGAACATTATTTCTTTCTTGAGTTCCACTTGCGCTTTCAGAGCCTTTTGAATGTTCGTTTTATCATCTTGATTTGTCTCCAGCCCGTACAAAAAGTTACAGCCACAGCTTCGCCTCATGAGCTCGCTCCGAGAAAAACCAGTGAGCTCGCAGAAACCATCACTGCAGTACACTATGGGGTAATTGTTCTTTTCCTGAGCGCTGCCAAGAACGAAGTTACTGTCTGGATGGAAATAAGCAGGAAATACCGAGTATTGCTAATAATCAGGTGGGCAATAAGCACTAGTTATAAACTTACGACGCCATGCTAGGCTTTAATATATCTCCTAGCCGCCGGTACATTGTACCAACCACTCCGGTCTTTTGATGAATTACATTATTTCATACTACTAAACAAGAACGGAATTGTACGTTAGGTAGCCACTCACTTCCTCGGTCGAATTTTTGAGCGATGGTTTCAAGAAATGTGTTCTGCGGCGCGAATCGTCCTCGACGAATTGGCATTCTGTCGCGGGTTCGTTGGCTGGTTATTTACGGGACGTTCTTAAGCGCAAAACGTTGACGAGAAACTCAGTAATTCCTGTGGAGCTGGCATATTTTGAGTAGATTTAAGATACATTATATTTATGCGTCGTGTAAATACTCTTTGGTAGGCGGGAGGAGCAGAGCTCATAAACAAACATCAGGCGATTCGCTGTCTTGTTTCAAATGGTCGTTCCAAATTAGCGCCACGCGAAGCTTTTCACCACAGAGAATCTCTGGCATGCTGTTGCCTCAATATTACAAGCAAAAATACTGTTTGATGAGGCGCCTGACTGAAATAAAATCAAATTTGGTAGTAATTGCCTTGGGAAGCCAATCAAGCGCAAGTAACTTAGACTAGTTGTCAATCAAGTTTGGTGGATGGAACACCTGCTTAGCTTCATGCACATTTAGCTGCGGTGGTCCGGTGTTACGCTTTGTGAGGGAGTCTGAGCAAGAAACAAAAGTCTGTCATAAAGTCTCTAAAAGACAAAACGTGGTTTATAACAATCTAATGGGTTCCCCGCCATTGTTGATAGAGCAGGTCTCGTGGTAATAGTTGTAAACTAAATGGCCGGCTACCTTCGTTTTCACTTATTAAGTCTTATTTTTTATAACTTTTGTCATGAATTAATGTTTAGAGCCCGATGTATTTGTGTTATAGTCGCGTAGAAAGAATGCTCAATTTGGCTCGCGCAAACCAGTTTTTCAACGAATTTCATATTATGGACAATGTGAATATCCAGCCAATATTTTGAAACTTGTTAATTGAAAACTATTACACGCGTTGATGAATTTCGAATGTATCCTAGACTCTTAAGGGACACAGTAAATTCACATCAAATTTTCACGTCTCTGTAATCGCAGATTATGTTTTGATCTTTGCGACGGAGAGAAAAATCTTCAGCATATAACAAATGGTAGTAATTTTATTTACATGGGAAGTTTTTGATAACAACGAAAGTTACTCGGCAACGAGAATGAAGTCGATGAGTCAACTGTCATGTCTGCTCGTCATCACCCATGATGAAATATGCTGAAGGCCTTTTGTGTTTGAAGGGTCCAATTATTCCTAAGGATGACAATACTGATGGCAGCGTGACACTCACCATAAATGCGGCGAGAACTTTATATACTTAGCCCCATTTGGAAAATATACATTTATTTGAATCTGAAATACAAAGTCGTTACCTTTAGTCACAATATTATTATTATTATTTTCACTTTTTGAAAATGAAACTCAGTTGGTACGAATACAGAGTTGCCTGGTACGGTTGTATTCGTAATTATTCCCGCTCCAAAGATGTAATAAAGACTTGTTTTTCACACTTTGAAGATATAAAGAAAACATCGCCACAAGCATGGTTTGGCTGCCAAAATAAAACAACGGTTTCCAAGCGACTGGTTTAAAAAATTGAATCAATTTGTTTTTGTTTGTTAACTTAAAAAGTTGTTTTCACTTTGCGTTGTTGAGTCAAAAAGAAACAGCTGATGAACCTTTTACACCTTTCACGAGTTAACACATTTTGAAGCCCCTTTACCCCTCATTTTCATGGTTTTTAAGCGCTCTTGTTAATGTGCTGAGTAGAGTGGCGGCGAAGTCTGGCTGAAGTTAACACATTGTCAGATCTGCCTGCTAACAAGGAGCACAGGAAATAATTTTCAACTTTTACTGTTTGACACATTTTCCATGTTAAAATGAAAGTGAAAGTGCAAGCCTTAATTCGCAATTGTCAATGAATTTAATGTGCGGAGTCCCGTCTCAGTTTTTCTTAATTAAGTTAAATCAATAGATCTTTTCTTTTTGTTCTTTTACCTTTTCGTACAGACACGTACAATTCTCATTGACCACAGACGATGCACCATTCTTTATTCTGCTTCTAGATCGAAGTATTAATTCTCCTCAATGACTGCATTCATTTCTTTGAATGTTAGTTTCGGGAGTTTGGTATTGCATCATGACCATATCTCATTGTCGATGCTTTCCTTTCTTCTCTTTCCCCGTCAGGCTGGCAGTGTATCATTACTTTAGAAAAAAAAAAAAAAAAAAAATGCAGCGAACACTGCCGAGTTGGTGCCATCGACTAATTCAATTGTCTACATTGTATTTTCGTTTGTAAATTTCCCGGCAGTACTGTCTCGTGCCGACTACATGTTGTCATGTTTAAATTTGCATGCTGTTCAGAAAACAAAGCGTTTCCCAAATTTATGATAAACGTAAGCGTAAGCGACTGTATTGCGACAGGTTTCTGCTGTCATCGTAGAGTATCACAAACTGCCTTGAACCTTTTCGCTAATCAACAGTTTAGGAAAAATTCCATTGTTCTCCCTTTTCGTCGCGACTTAGAATCATGCAACTTAAATTCAGGTTCTAACTTCAATGGAGAATATTTGTGAAACATATATAAACTCGAACCACGAAAAATGAACAGAAAGCAGGGTATTGGACATTCAGACAGTAAATGAAATATTTTCAACCACCCGTAGAACTCCCTAGCTAATTTTAGTTGGAAACTGAATTTGTGGCCCTTGCCACAAAAAAACGAAAAAAAGCCTTTTAGTAGCAATGAGTCACGCACGGTTTATTTTAACCAGCTTTTATTGAAATACAAAAAGAGGAAATTAATATAAATCCTCGTGTTTGTCAGTTGTATTGATGTAAGTGCGGAGGCTGAATCACCAATTTTTTTAGACCTTTTAAAGACCTAAGATGTTCAATTTTTGTGCACGCAGGTTATATACTGTGCCTTTTTTTGGTAAAACGCAGAAGTGGATGAAACCACAAGTCGTTAAGATCTCTCATCAAGATCAGACAGGTTAGCATGTTTGTCCACCGCAAAACGTGATCGTGGGCATTGAAATAATGGGCCTATAATGGCCATGCTTAAGAATAGCTCTAAGCTTGTGTTTTGTTTGGGCATATGTATAAATGGGATTTGGTGAGGGAAATAATAGGAGGGTGCCTGAAGAAGAAGAAGAAGAAGACGAAGAAGGAAAAAAAAAGAAAAAGAAAAAAACGGTGCTACTACAGGTCGTCAAATGCCTCGCCAACGTGAAGGAGACAAAATGGTATTCGAATGACACATGAAACAAAATATGTTCAATGCAGTGTAGTCTAATCGGAGAAATTATCTCGTTGTTACAGCTAAAGCTAGCTGAAAACCTACGTTTCTCTAATTATAAGGTGATTATTCTTTTTGAAAACTAGAATGGAAACTAAACTAGGCACGTTTTAGTGAAACGTGTCAATCGATCAGCCTTGCCCTTTACAATCGTAAACATCTATTTCTCTATAATTCATTGTTGTTCATTATCGTGGAAGTTAAACAAATGGCATTTCTATCCATTCGAACGATCATTTCCGCCCGTAAATTTGCTTTTCTTTAATCATGTTTTTATTCGAATTGATCTTTTCACCGTTGTCGTAACAACAGTTACGTGGGAAGACTTTTAGAACGGGGAGCAGCGATCATCTGTATGTAATAAGTTTGAGCCTCTCTCGAGTAGCTGAAAAATTAATTAAAAATGCGCACACAATTGAACATATGGGCTGTTGTTCTCTTTCAAAAGCTGTCAAATGCGTATCATTATTGCAGTCATTATTTCATTAAAACAGTGCTTTTTGGCCGCCTATTTCGTGTTTCTGTTGTGTTATTGATGGATGTCACAATGGTTTTTTATTGTTATCAGCAGCTGTATATAGCATATTAAAAGCTCACGAACCTTTTTCTGACTGCGCTGTCTTTTCTTTTCGTTGTTATAGCCACCAGTATGATCGATATATTATTTTATGGTAGTATTACAAATCTGGACTTTATCTTGGTGAAGTTTTACTTTTTCGTGACTCCTTGTTGCGAGTCGTTTCATTGCCTGACTAAACGACGAGTATATAGGCCTTTTAAGTTGTTGAGCACGTTGCGTCAGTGTCAATCACCCTGGTTGTAAGTCTAGCGCTTTAATGGTTTCCCTCTGCACTGAAAAGATCAGTTGAAAATTAGCAAGCAGCGGATATTTTGCCATTGTCCTAAAAACGCAACAAAGTGAAGTAATTAATCCAGCCATATTGCCACCTGCAAGGTAACCAATACTAGTGCTATTGCAAAATGTCAGTATAGTTTGACAACTCTTGGACTACGTACGTTTTGGCGACCTTTGAAGCCTTTGAAGTTCTTTTCGTCACCTGCGAGATATCCTGCACAAGTGTGATATTGGAAAATGTCAAATAAATGTGGTTTGACAGCTCTTGGCTTGCATAAGTCTTGGAGGCTTTTGTAGCCTGCTAGCAGGCTGAGAGCCTTCCCGGACGTTATTGTTGTCTGAATACAGCTCCTCATTTTCGTGGTAAGCCCCTCACCGGTTCACTTTGCTGGCAGACTCGTCTTTCTCGGATTCGCCTTTGCTCGTGCCGCAACGCACGAGAGCCTGCTTACAGGCTACGGCTTTTGAAGCATCACCTTTATATAGCGATCTGGCAGCTATCGTGGATGGGGTCCAAGAATTGAACAGCTTTACTGGTTCTAATTTTTCTTACTTTTGCTAGGAATTGAAATAAATGAAGTAGAACATTGTCATGGATTTAAAAAAAAAACAAAAAACAAAAAAGAAAACAAAAAAGAGAAAAGAAAAATGTCATCATCATTTTCACCACGAAAAAAAAAATCTATTCAACCAGCCAGTACATTTGAAGTTAACACAATCATTCCGCTTGGATGAAAGTATAGAAGCTCCAAAAGCCCGTCCTTTCATTCATTCATCCGTCCGTCCTCCCTTCTCTCACTCCGAGCCCCTTCCATCCATCTCTACCTCCTTTCTTTCCTGCCTCCCTTCTTCCCTCTTTCTCTCTCTCTTTCCCGTCCTCCATCCCACCTCCTTCCCTTTGTCCCTCCCTCGATCCTTCTTCTCTTTTTCTCCTCCTTCCATGCCTTGTTCATCCCTTCGTCCTTCCCTTTTCCCGTCCGTCCGACTGCCTGGCCGTCCATCCATCTATGGTTTATTAAACGTAACACCCGTTGATTCGTGTTAAAGGAGAAGGTCACTCCAAAAAGTATACTTCTTTTGTCTTGGCCTATAACAAGTAAACATTCAGCCTCTCCGCTCACCAAAGTTTCAGCCTCTGAAGTGCATGCGATTATCCAGTTCACTATCTTCAATGCTATCACTTTGGAGTTTGGATCCTGTTTGGCTCAAAACAATATGGCTCAAGAACAACCATAACTCAGAGTGGTAGTTAAAAGGCTCTTCAGAAGCCATTTGGACAAAATCTCTCGGACGGAATGACGTCACGAAAAGGCAGCCTGTTCAAAATGGTGGCAAAGATGTTCGAATTATGGGACTTTTTGGAGACGAATTTCATAGGGAAAACCTGCACGTTAAAGGGTGAAACTTCGGTCAGTGGCTTAACTTAGTGCGATGTTTTTATTAACGTTGACAAAAAAATATACGTTTTTTTGGAGTGACTTCTCCTTTAAAAAGTAAGATAAATTCCGTACAAGTAGAATTTCAATTTATTTCCTTGGTAAAAATTATACAGACCGGAACTTGATTTTGCTATCTTTTTTCGAACAGTTAACCGTGATTAGGTAACTGTAATCCCAGAACTCCAGTGGCTGACAGATTTCTCTTAAAATTTGTTTTCCTTATGGCCCCTAACTTTGAAATAGTTACCTGATTTACGTTATTATGAAACAGAATCAGACATGGTGCTATAAATATTTTAACGAACAATCTGATCAAACGTAGTTTCCTTTGTGAAAGTAAGCGGCTTTTTCAGCCACGGCACAGGATGTTGGAGGAACAAGAGGAAAGCTTATTAGTAATAATACATAAATACAACTTCTGCTTTTAACAGAATATTTCTTTTTTCTTCGTTACATATGGATCCCGCTAGGGTTATTGTCGCCGACAAGCAATAGAAAAGGCTTGGTTTGTAGCTTTTGTGTAATATAGACACTTTTGCAACAACAACAGCCATTTTGTAGAGATTCCAACCAATCTGGCGTTTGTAGTTGAATTGACAATTGTGATACTCGTCGTTGTTATGTAAATGTTGGAAATTGAAATTGGGACACGAAAGTTTCCGTGTGTTAAGGATTTACACGGGCTTAAATGGGATTAAGTGCTTAGCATTAGGAGGTTTTTTCAGCTTAACAAACTTTTGTAATTCAATTGCTTTGAAGATGTAAAAGCAGTAAAGCTGAATATTAGGCGTATGGTTTGGCCAGGATTATGTCTTGCTTACATTGACTGCAATTATAATTTATGGGAATTATTTCTGTCTATGAATCTCGTATAATTAAGGCGATAAAGACGAAAAGATGAGACGCTCCTTTACATTGAGAAGCGAGGCTCCCATGTCCTGAGATAGATTAACCAAATAGAAGATGGTGTTGTATATTCTCTCAGAAAATAATTCATGCTTGAGGTCTAGAGAAACGACTCATGGACGCTCCGGCGGAAACGAGTGCGTTCAACAGTTTTTTTCTAGACCTCAAAGTGCATCATTTTCATAGACAACATAGGAACACTACCTTCTGTAAGATTAGAAAGCGAAAATATTTACATCTGAGAAGAGGCAGTGATTGCACTGGCGTCACAGGATCTGGGCCATGTAGTTGCTCTATAATTTCCAGCCGTGCGTCTATATAAAAAAATGCACGCTGAGCTCCAATAGCGGCTATATAGCAGCTATTTTCTAAAAGACTAAACTTTACGTCTTTCTTGAATGTAAATCATCTTCGATATTGAAGTCGACTTTGCCCAAAATCTAATTTCTCGTTACAATTTCAATGCATTTCCAAGAAGGCCGAATGAAGAAAACGTCAACTGGGCAATATTTTCAATAAACTCAGTGTTGTGGAATTGGAACGAAAATATATGTAAGTGGTGCGCTTATCAGCCAAAAATTATAAACAGAAAAATAGAAACGTTATACTAAAATAATTGAAATGTGATAAAGTGATGTTTGTTAGCTTGAGCGTTTTAAGAAACCTAGAGAACAGCATATTTCCCGTGATACTGAGTGATAGAGTAAATCCAACTGCTTTGAAAAAGCAGTTTTTGCTGGTAAACAATAATGCAGCTAGTTTGTTTTGATAAAACAAAAATGCTCTTTGGCATTTTCCTTTTTTTTCTTTTCTTTTCTTTTTTTTGGCGAGATGAAGAAACGTGGACTCACTCATCCTTTTCCTTAAAAAAAAAAAAAAAAAAAAAATGACAGCTGAAGCAAGTAACGTGATGCTTCTGTCAACAAAACCAGTATGAGGACAACAGTAATGGCGAACCCCCTGTGGCCATCCACATCGGAGTACAAACATCTTTAAACTTGGAAATAGCCTAGTCTTAAGTAATAAGCACAGGGTTACAAGGATGAAAGTGGATATCAGTTCACCAAATTTGATTTTGTGTCAGGAAGTTAATAAATCAAAATTGCCATGCTAGTGTAGTTTTGAATTTTGCATGGTTTTTAGAAGATATTTCTTTGATTTGACCACTTGACCGTTTTTTCCGTCTTTTGCAAGATAACACAGAACGATTGGAAGAAGTTCTCCGCCATACCTTCTAGAATACAGTTAATCAGCTTGGACACTGTCCCTGTAATTCGATCTAGAAACTGCTCCGTCGACGATTGTGGCGCTTTCTAATCACCCAAAACGGCCGAAAATTTCTTGGGAAAGTTTCCTGAAAATCCTAAAAGAAAACATTCAACGGAATATTCCTGAAATTCTCGGAAGAAAATCAAATGGAACGGAGATTTCCGGTGGGGGATTTCTGAAAATTTGGCTATACCCCCGGAAATTCCGGAAAATGCTGTTCCATTCGTCGCTGGAAATCTCCAAAATTCAAACGAAAATTTTCATCGAATGGAAAGTTCCCCTGGTGTCACTATCAACTTCACCATACCGGTAAGCATAGGACTAGCAAGAACACTGACGACACGACCATCACAGCAAGCAGGCACAAGTATAAGAAGGTGGACACACTCATGTTGTCCTCACTAGCAATTGCCGAGGCAAAATGTCTAGCGATCAACTCTTGTCGGTTTGTTTCGGTGCCGTAAATGTTGGGCACATACTGCGGCCACAGTGTTTATTTTCGTGTAAAGCATGCCAGCAAATATTTTTTGTTGTTGTTTGAGAATCAAACTTTTGTATTGGAATACAAAAAAAGGTTTCTTGCAAAAACATGAAGAAACAGAATTATAACATATATTTGATTCAAATTAGCAGTTTTTGAACGACAGCAACAACAACAACAAAAATCTTTTATTTAAACACGATTTGGTTTAAAGCAACAAATTTCCTTGTGAGTTCATGTATCTAGCTAAAACGTTAAGAAAAAGAGAAACATACACAGTGATAATGATAATCATATACGTATTCATTTACATTAATAAAACTTAAAATCTGTGACGTTCTCGCTTTGCATTTGAATCGAGGTAGCATTAAAGAAAACACAATATAGCTTTGTAGAGAGTGTTTCTTGCCAACGACTGCTGACTATATGTCTCCATAGAAATCCCGGATCTTCTGAAAACCTCTGTTAAAAAAAATGCACATGATTAATAAACGTGGTTTTCTCGCCGAAATTTCATATTACCTGTTAAGTAAGCTACCTGTAATTCCATGTAAACATTAAAACTGGATCAATGGCAATGTTGTATTTGTCTACGTGCAGTGGGGCCAACAGTAGTAGTGGTAGCCGCTGAACTGTAGAACGAGATGGAACCTGAACGGCAAGCAGAAGGAGCCGACTCTCGCCGTCTCTCGCCGTCTCTTTCCGACAGTAAACTTTCCCACAGTAAACGTAGCGAACGGACTGCACTCACAAGCTATTTTTCAACCTTAAGAGCGAGGAACTATTCAGGAGTTGCTTTTGTTTGCTTTGTTTAACTTGCCCTCGTGGACTGTCTCCATTTGAGATATTTACTCAAAGACAAATGCCAGTATGCCATGTTACGAATGATAATTAAATCTGGATTGGGTTTGGAGTCCTTAAAACGTGGTCAGAACCACTCCACGTGAATACGTCTTTCCAAAATTCATTTTATCTAGCAAAAAGAGCCAGAAATGACCAGTAGCATCTTCAACTGCACTATTTTTTTTTAGGTTGATCGTATGCATTTAGAGGTGTGTCGCGTCCAAGCTATGCAGCGCGTCCAGTTTAAATGACTTGTCGAATTTTTCACGACCTCTAAATGCGAGCGTCCGAGTCACCTTTTCATAGCTACTAGTCAAAGGGAATTTGTTCGTTTGCCCTCAGATTTTGAATGTACGTAGTTAAACTTATGAGCAACAAAACATTGTCTGCAATTTCTTTTTTACTTTTGAAATATGTTTTCTTCGAAAGCAATTTTTAAACGATCTCTCCACATTTTTTAATCCGAAATATTTTCACCGCAACTGAATTTGGCAAAACGCAGACACCTTTTTTAACGCTTTGGCTGGGTCCGGAAACTGAGAAGCAAATTGAATCAACGAAAAGCCTTTAATTTGATATAGAAATTTAGGTATCTACAGTTTAAACCGGACGCGCTACATCGCTTGGACGCGAAACATCTCGTAAGGGGTTACGGTAACCTTAAATAACAGTGCTCCCGAGAAAGATATTATGTAAGAGCTTTGCCTTAAAACTGCTTGTTAGCGTGATCGATTGCCCGATTTAATGGGAATGACCGAACGAGAGGTGTGTTCACGTCTTCAATCTCGGTTTATTAAAGAGCGAACACCGTTTGCTTCATTACAAGTTAAAATGTGTCTACATTCAAAGTGTATGAACTGACTTTCACTGGAATGCATGCAGCAAATTTTTCAGAAATACCCTGAAATACATAGGTATTATAACGGCATGAAATTTACCTCATCAACCGTAGAAAAGAGCGACTCTTTAATGGTCTGCGTCGCCGACAGCGACGAACACAGTGCTTTCGTCTTCTCGGTGCGCGATTTGCCGGAGGTCTTGGAGCCCGAGGAACCAATATTCCTGTAACCTCTTGGCTTTCCTCAACGAGGATTAAGATCGCAATCAAGAGCAGGAAAAAGGAGACATATCGTTTTCCTGTCATCATTTCCTCTTGGAAACAAAAAAGATTGCCTTCCGTACTAGATTTGATGAGGAATGGCTGCCTGCCACTGTCTTGACTGGGAAATAGAGCACCTTAGGAGGCTGTACCCTAACGACCTGTTTCAACATGGCTTTTTAGATGTTACCTCTTCCAATCACGTGATTCAACTTACGTCATTTATAAAGACGAGGAGTGCCTTTTAATTAGCTAGCTATGTCCACATTTTTATTTTAAAGCCGCTTTGTCGCTATCATTTAACCTGCGCCTTTTAACAACTCTCATTTACACTCTTTCAATTGCCAATTGAAAATTGCAATCAAGAGTTTCCCAACTATGTCATTTCTTTTGAGCTCTCTCTTCCTTAACCCAACATGGTATATAATTTGTTTATACAGAGAGTCGCTATTTTCATCTCTCTCTATTTCATTGACATCAAACCGTCTTTCCTTTCGAAGATGCCGCGAGCTTGGTTTTCATCTATTTTCGTCAATGCATGCATGTTTCGCTCAATTGTCTATTTTCATTCGGTCAGTATGAATTTTCTGTGTTAATAACCCTTTTTCGCCGGTAACATCACAATATGATCAAACATGAATGTTGGGCAATTTTGCATAATTTTACTCGAAATTTCCTCGCTTCTATGTTGGATAACCGTGAAAGGGCTATTCGTTTAATTAACAATTATTCCATGAAACCGCGTTGGATATGAAGTGATAAATAACCAACGAGCGCGTAGCGCGAGTTGGTTATGATCACTTCATATCCAACAAGGTCGAATGGAATAATTGTTTTAGTATATTCTTAATCGGGTTTTTGCCGCCGATTTTTATTTCAACAATTTTACAGAGCGGAAAATTTTTAAACTTGGCGCACTGTTTTCCATATAAGGTAAAACTCCGACTAATGGCTCATAGTCGGAGTTTTTGAGCCAATCAGAGAGCTAGAAATGCAATAGTCGGAGCTGAGAATATACTAACATTGGATATTTTTGGATTATTTCGCTCGTGACTGGGTGTGTCCCGTGTTTTGTTTCGTTCGTCATAAGGTGTTTCCTGTTTACGGATGTTTGTTGTTTTGATTAATTCGTCATTGGATATTCTTGTTGTCTTGATTGGTCGTCACTGGACGTTCCCTGTTTGGATTTGTTCGTCATTGAATTCTTTGTGTTTCAGTTGTTTGTCATCTGATGTTCTTTTTGGTCGTAGGATGTTTTTTGTTTTCTTTTCAGATTCGTTGGATATTCTCTGTTTGATTCTTGCACCTTTCCAGTTTTTATACGTTGGTCATTAGATTTTATCAGTTTTTATTTGTTTGGTAGTGCTCTACGTCCTGGATTTTGTTGCTTTTGATAGGTAACGGATCGATTTTCTCTGTTTTGGTTGATTTCTAATTAAACTTGGTTGATTGTCATTGTATTATATCCGTTTTGATTAGTTTACCATTGGATATTCCATCCTTGCTCCTTTACGGTTTATTATTATCTCTTTGGTGTTTTTCTATTTATTTCTAATTAAACTTGGTTGATTGTCATTGTATTATATCCGTTTTGATTAGTTTACCATTGGATATTCTTAGTTTTGATTCGTTGATCACTGGATTTTTATCAGTTTTGACTTGTTCTTCTCCAACCAATTATTCGCCATATTAAGGCAAAAGCATAACCAGTGTGATGTTGTTTAGAGATAATTTTGTTCTTAATTTAACATAGATATATATGAGTATATTTCTTCTTTTTCATCCTCAGGTTTAGATACAATTATAAAAATATCCGAGACACAGAACACGTGCAGTTCTTTACCACATTTACAAAGAATTTATGTACACTCCTGTTCAGAGTTTGGTTTGGTTCCCATCGCAGCTTCAGACAAAACTGTCATTTAACTCCTCATCCATTTGTCCACCCTCTGTAAATACTACACAATAATCAATTATCTGCCAGCCATTAATGTACTTCATCGACACGTCAACCACAATGGCACCTTTCAGGACGATTTTGCAGTTAAGCCAATCGTTCTCTTACCCATTACTCTGGAGGTCCTTTCGTGCATTCGTTCTGAGCCCATGACTGATGAGGACTCGGAATTCTGGGCCGCTAATTGGGTCTCACTCCTTGTCGTAAATCTGTCAAAGATTTCGACCATTCAATAACGTTGTCCCGCGAGGATATCATCGTTGAGTTGTACATGTTATTCCTATGCGTTTCTTTAATTATGTAGGATTATGTAAGGTATTGGATTCTATCCTATGGCATTATAATACGGAGCTCCAAATGGTCAATCAATAACTGTGCTTAAGACACTAATGCGCCATATCAGTTTTCAGTCCACCCTTTGCCTGTATTGAAGTCGCTCTTTTTACCCACCCCTTCCCACCCACGGGCTGCATCAGAGGTTTGGGAAGGGGGAAAGGTTTTGTCTCGGCTCCTCTCCCCTTTGATGTGGCAAACAATAAAGTTGAGTTGTATATGTTATTCCCATGTGTTTCTTTAATTTCTTTAATCCACCCTCACCTGTATTGAAATCGCTCTTTTTACCCATCCCTTTCCACCTACGGGCTGCATCAGAGGATTGGGGAGGGGCGAAAGGCTTTGTCCCGGCTCCTCTCCCCTTTGATGTGGCAAACAATCAAGTTGAGTTGTATATGTAATTCCCATGTATTTCTATAATTAACCTGCATAGGATTATTCATGAAATTAGATAAACGCGACTGAGTTATTATAAAACTGATTTCGAAGTAACACTAAACATAATGTCGTTTGAGAGCTTTCACATGTTGCTTTATTACATCATTATGCGTTAGAAAAGTTATTACATTTAAATGTGTGTTAAAAAGTTATTACATTTCGCGTTGAACACTTATTACATTTTGCGTCGATGTTATTATATTCATTTGCAACTATTTCTCTTACATTTCGCGTCAGAAGAAAATAAATATTTTAAGGCGAGTTTTCACTGGCGCTTAAAGAAGCTACGTCACGGTTTGCACTTCTTAAAACGTTTAGCCTAAATTTTTCAAGTTCGTTGTTTGTAATCCGTGTCAATCTTGTCCATCCTTAACCATCCTTGCTCCTTTACGGTTTATTATTATCTCTTTGGTGTTTTTCTATTTATTTCTAATTAAACTTTTATTTCAGGTTTCCTTCAATTTAAAGGTAATTTTGTACGTGGCCAAAATAACTCAAAATACCGTGACTTGGCTCCTTTGAGCCATTAGAATCGACAGTAGTGTAAAGCCCCGACCAAACGATCGCAACATTTCAACGCAACATATCGCAACATTGTTGGGAGCAACATACTACATGTTGCGCGCGTTTGGCCACCCTGTTGCGACGTGGTGTGACAATGGGGTGTTACTGGCTTGAATGTGACCATTTTCAAACTTGAGCCAACAACACAGCATGTAGCAACACTTCGCAACAGGGTGGCCAAACGCGCGCAACGTGTTGCGCCCAACAAAGTCGCGATATGTTGTGTTAAGTTAGGGCTTTATTATTAACTTGAGGTACTACACTGGGATTCTTAAAGGATTTTATTTGCTGTTTTGTTTAAACATCTTTCATTGATTGTCTTGGAAGAATTGTCTTTAACCCTTTTTTTACCGCCAGTCCGGTAGAATCTGCCGTAATCTAATTATAAAATTGAGCAGTCTAAAGGGTTAAATTTATCATCAACAGTTGGCCTCAGATTCACCGCGAGCAGAGCTCAGTTCATCAGGTTGTGGATCAAAATAAGGGTTGTCTAGTTGCTGTGTTAGTATCATTGACGAATCATATTTCGTGTGTAGCTGCTTGTAGTTCATCAGCAATTTCTTTCTTTCGTTTTCATGTCGTGATGCCATGTTCTTCTTAACTGTATGAATGTTGTCGTTGAAATTGTCGACCAGCACTTTCAACTCGACCACGAGCTCCAGTCTTGAATCTAAGAATACAACGGGTTATGACGTGATTTCTTTTATTGCTGTTAGAGTTCGGTTAAACGCTTCAAAGATAAATCTGTTTCGACACTATGTTCAGAACTATTTTTTCTTTCAATAGTGATATTGAAATGTAAAGGCAACAGTTTAACTTTCACCTCTCATACAACGTGAGTCAATAGTTCTATTAAAAAGGTTTCAAATGCACGTTATTAATTAGTGCCGGCCTCTTACAACTTATGAACTAATCAATGCTGGATTGATTCGAAGCCCATAATCAATGACATGAATGGAATCGACAAATATTGAATTATACAAGCTGACACGTTTTGAAACTTTTCTCTACAACCCTGGCCAGAACTCTTGGGACATAAAGGCAATAACCCGTAACAATGACGCATTTTTCCCCTCTCCCTCCCCCGTGATGCAATGTTGATGTCAGACATTTAAGTGATTTTCGTCAGACTCAACTTTGTTTGGGGGAGGGGGGACAAAAGAAACGGTTTAATAAAACAACATTGCCAACCTTTTTATAAGAGGTGCATTCAGAGTTTATTTAACGAAGTGTATTTTGTCTCTTGATTGTCATAACTGTCCCATGATGTTTTGACCAGCATTGTAGGTATGTTAAAGGCGTATGTTTGGACTAGTGCCTTTGTATCAACGCAACATATTATAGTTAACCGAGATGATAAAACGAAACCTACCGTGTGGTTTAATCTTGGTCCTTTCTCGTATGTGTCTTATCATATCCCAGATAATGCCACACAGTATGCAGGATATTAACAGCGCCCCGCTGATCAGCAAGGTGTTCTGAAATGCAGTACTGTGACTGTCAAAGAATCCCGTTGACCTTTCTACTGGCAGTGGTTCAGGGGGCTCCTGCAATGGAATATCAAAGTAAGTGATTATTTTTCTGTTGTTTGATTAGGCAAATGGTCAGCCGACCGACCGACGAACCAATATTTGGACCTGTCTTTTTCATCAACACGTTGTCGGTGATGTGCTGTCCTCGTGGATACGATACGGCTCTTTTATCAAATTTTTCCATTATAGACAGCTTTTTAATTGTACCAGTCTTCAAACTTATCATTGTGGGCGATAAATGAAAAAGCAATGGTGGGGACAAAGCCAATGGGTCAATGAGCAAATCAGGCAATGGGCTAATGAGCCAATGAATCATTGAATCATTGAATCACTGAATTAATTAATCAGTCAATGAATAATCAGTCAGTCAGTCAGTCAGTCAGTCAGTTAAAAAAATCCGACCTATGTGACTTTAAGAAACCACATGATTGAACTGTTTTTACCTTTAGCTGTTTCGTCTTGCGCTGAATGTGATGCGCAATCTCAATAGCGAAGCCTTTTTCAGTATATTCTTTGAAGCACTGCCGGAGTTTTCTGGCCTCTTTGCCCATGACTACTCCATAAGTAGAAGAGAAATCGAGGATTTTATTCACTCGCAGATTCTCGTTTTCAAACTCTTCTTTGCTGCTCCCAGCACTGTATGTATCTATCAAGGCCCCGATGACGTGTCGTTCGCTGAGAGCTGTGTAAATATCGTGGAACGTGTGATACTCGCGACCTTAGAAAGTAAACGATCGAAGAATTACGACAATTACATTCAAGTTATTAATTTACCCATCTTGCACTTAAACATGAGTCGCCCGCGAACGTCAGTTTCCTGCGAGCGATATGTAACATCTGAGATCTTAGGCGAGAAAAAGAAAGAAAGATCCATACAGCGTCCTTTCATTGGTTGTTTTCAGGCTGTAAAATGTTGCTTCTGGGTGTCTCAATCGAAGTATATATATTTACTGAGTATATACCATTGCTGCAGTACTGCATAGTTTGCTGACTACGTTAATAACAAAATGAAGATTTGCTAGGGCTACCTCTTTCGAGGCCGACGGTTCTTCAAGACATTCAAGGTGTGTGTCTTGGGAATTAAAGAGTTGAATTCTGAATTTGCAGTTTACATAAATTGGAATTTAGCAACTTGAGGTTGTTTTGTTAAAAAACCTGACAGTCGAGGAACTCGGATTGATAATAACAACAGCCAGGCAACACGATATGCGATCTACCTTGGTCCATTCGAGCATTTTTCCTCAATCCCATTCGATATTCAGGCGTCCCCTCAATTGCCGCAACCTACAAAAAGGTTAGAGAAAACAGAATGATAAAACGTGTCCAGCTTTTTACCAGTTATAAAAATCAAAATTTCCACCGCATTCCCAATTAGGTTGAATAAAGCAACTGATCAAGAGTTGTTTCCTTTCACGTTTTTCTGCTTATACTGTAACATAGGTGAGGCTGTCATGCATTCCGTGTTATGCAAAAATTTCATTGAAAAAAAAATTATGAATCAAAAGGCTGCGCCCAACCCAAAGAATCGAATGCTGAATTACGATATTCAATCTTGACAAAATTGAGCTCATATTACTGTAGATAATACATTTCTCAGCCATTGACTAGCGAATTCTTTGATTCAACAGGCAGAGAATATCTATCACGTAGGGGCCAAACCACCCCCCAAATGTTTCGTCAGTTCTTGGATATTTCACATTATTTCGCATTACTTAAAAAGTATTGACTCTTTCTACACCAAACTTGGCAGATGAGCAGGAGACCTACTGCCAATTATATTTACGTGAGAAATGTCAGTAAATGTCAAAGTTGTGACGTCACAGTGATGACATCATGTTTCTTGCCACTTTTGAAGTTTTTAATATGCATATTTTTTACAATGTGTTCGAAAGAGCACATCAAGGGGAGTTGAAACCTGAAAAAATTTTGTCCATATCACAAAAATTAAATGAAATATGGCATTTTTAAATATGAAAAATAACTCTGCAAAATATGGGGTCCCCCTTTGAGAAAAATCCCCAAATTGGAGCCGTAATTTTGTTCCAGCAAATGCAGCTATGTTGCATATGTGATGTGCCAGATGACTAAAGCAAAAATAAAGAAGAAAATCGGAATAAAAAATTATCCCTCTAGTGTTATTGCGTTAAAATTAGTTTTGTTACGCCATAACCTGTGACGTCACCCGTTTTTTCACTGTTAATACCATCCTAACAAAGCCGAAAATCAAATTTCTAAAACCATACGATTTTTGACAACATCAAGCTTTTTATTTTTCTAGATTATTAGCCTTCCTAGAAAAAAACTGAAAAAAATAAACCAGAGAGACTGACTTAAGAAGGACAGTATGGTTAAGCAAATTCCGGGGGGGACAACAAAAAAATATTTAATTTACCATATCTCAAAAAATAATCATCATAGCAAAAAACGGTTTCCGGCATTTTACTCCTCAAGTCAAGGCCTTTCCAATGACATAATCTTTAAATCAGATTTTACAAAAAATTATAGCACGTTTTGGTGACGTCATCAATTATGACGTCATAATCTGACATTTTGTCACAACTTCTAAATCAAAATAAACTGGAGAACAAAGAAAGCTCATCTGCCAAACTTGGTTCAGAAATACATAAACCAAGCAAATATAGCCTTCATGAAACATTAGGGGGGTGGTTTGGCCCCTACGTGATTGTACACATTAACAAAATCAGGTGATGAGTACAGAATGTCGTAGTAGTATTCTATTCAAATGACTCTCGTATGCGCCTTTTGTGATATGAAGCTATATGAGGCAAAAACGTTCTGTAGTTTACCCAATTTCGCTTAGGACAAATCTTTGTTGAGGAACACGGTTAGTTTTTTAATCAAATAAAGTATAAGCACAGAGAGTGCTCCGAACCTGGAGTTAATACCACAATTCATGCTTCTTAGCAATAGTTCTGATCAAATAGCGGACACAGTCAATTCTTCTAAACAGAATTCGGACCCCTCCCGTTACTGTATTGACCTACCTTGGCTCCATAGATTTTGTAGTCTGTTTCCAGGGAGACGCTAGTAATGGATGTGGCCATGTAACCGTTGACAATTCCAAAGATCACCAGCCCAGACAAAATCACGGCAATAGCGAGAAATCTTCCTAATATGGTTATCGGTGCACGATCGCCGTATCTAATGAGAAGATAACTTGAAAACTGTTTCGGACGTCTATCGACTTATGTGATTAGGAGATAATACAAGAGGTTTTATATGTTTAATTTCCAAAAGTGATCAGTCCCCAGCTTGTATTTTATATACATTTTCATCACCAATAAAATGGGAAGGTTTATATTTGTGTTTATTTGTTTGTTTCTTTTTGTTTTGTTTTGTTTTGTTTTGTTTTGTTTTTTTATCAGGGCATTAGCTGAACTTTAAACTAAAGTATATTTCCACGAATGAAGTTTTCATCCCTTTGGTTCTTTCTGTATTCAAAGGTTTAGCACTTCCTTTTTGTAGCACCTCCTTCCTTCCTTTATTTTCAGAACATTGGTTAAAATATAACCTAAAACTTATACCAATGATTGGTTTGCACTTACCCGACTGTTGTCATGGAAACAAAGGACCAATAAAAAGCCTCGTATGCTCCCTCGATGAAAGATGGAGGAAAGTCTTGTGGGTTGCAATCCGACTCCTGTATGGATAAAAATGAGAAAATCGAGTGTAAAATTGTACTTTTTACGTATCGTCACAGGAGTAAATATTTCCTTGTTTTTTAGACTGCGACTGTGCTTCCATGTGAGTGTGAATAATAGATAATCACGATAAACATGGGCAATTGATCAATTCCCTGGCAAGATCTTGCTAAAGGATCTTGTGAAGCATCAAGCGTGTGAATCGAATTTCGAGTGAAACCATCCACAATCCGATATCAATTTCCCAATTGCCAGAGTTCAAGTTTTTGGTCATGTACCGGTTAAGGAATATGCTCCATTAAGGTTTCACCTCAAGGTAAGAAAAACTAGGACGACAGTACAAACCGGATTCTCAGTCTTTTCTAACATTCCATGGAGATATAAAAAAGATTCTGCTTCCAATCTAAATTGCTGTGCTTACCCGAGTTCAAAGCAGCTGGAGGAAGCTTTTGGTCGCCTGCACCGCAGCCGTCCAGCGATCTTTCGATGTGGAATTTCTCTTTTGGACATGGAAAGATTAATCTTCTGTATGTAACAAAAAGTCCGCTGGGATAATGTGAGGATAATTCCTAATCTAAAGTACCCAACCCAAGTACAATGTTCGGGTTCGAATTGAACATCCTAACTCACACGCCTAGCATGTGAAGTCTGTGTTCCTTATTTATTGATTACATTCTGCCTAACTTACCACTAACCATACCACAAGTCCAGCTAGATACGTGATGACCAAAGCGAGGGCGATCGCTGGCCAACAGGCAGCAATATTCGTCAAGATAGCGTTGGGCATGTCATCATGGGAGTTTGTATTGATAATGTACGCCATACCAGGTGATTCCACTATTCCTTGGTAGCCAAACTGCTTAGCAAAATGAGTTTGCTCCTTAAAGCCATAGACGGGGAAGAAGAAGTCTGTTGGATTAACGATACTCTTCTGCAGTGAACGCAGATTGGAAAGCTTTGCCGACTGATTGAAGCCATTTGAATTCAAGTCCACATAAGAAGTACCATGCGACTGGCAGGTTTCACAACACCTGAAGGTTAGCTTCTTGAGGATTGGTGGAATAAGCCCGTCAGGGAAGCCATTTTCAGACAATCGGACGTATGGTCGAAACTCATACCAACTCGTTGTTAGACGTTCGTAGCAGCGACAGGTCTCTGTAAATAACAGAATAGGGGTTTTTTGGCAGGTAGAGAGAAGTATCATAAACAGCTGAAGTTTTGAAATGAAGTTGACTTAAAAAAAACAACAGCAACAACAATTGGCACAGTTTTAATCCTTTGTTTAATTTTTGAAAGTAAGATTGTAGTACATTAAAGTCAATTAATAGCAGCAACTGTTTGCGGATGGCTCTTTTCTCCTTGAAAAGAGCCACGTTGCGAATGGCGCATCTTAAAAAACAAATCATTTCGATGTGCGCAATCCATTTTAATCTTCCCCAATCTTAAGCTACCCTTTTTACTATACTAAACAGCTGTGATAGTTGTACTCCCTGAGTAACTATGGTTTTAAACTTTCCTTCATCTGAAGTTAATTTCTACGTCTCTCCTTATTACATACGCCTTGAATCAGCGGCAAAATAGAGGGACGGAGTAAGATAAAGAATAGACGGATTCGGCTACGTGTTTACATCCTTGTTGCCATCCAGTTCAGACCATGTGATGATTCATTTGGGAGGTTACAGTTGTGACATTTGCCAAACGAAACTGATTGTATGGGAGTATATACAAACAGAACAATTGTAACCTCCCAAGTGAGTCATGTCATGAGCTGAATTGGGAGGGAAAATGATGTAAACACGTTTGCCCAATCCGTCTATTAAACAATTAGATTATGAGCTCTCGATTTCTAACGCGTGATAGCTGACGAGGGCGGAGCCCGAGTCAGCTATCACGCATAGGAATCGAGAGCGAACAATCTAATTGTTTCAGTATAAATCCACTAGTCGCTCAAAACTTTATCTAAATCCTCTTCACAGACACTTCGAAAACGGCAAGAAGCGGTCGTCATTTTGTTAGCAAAGGCACACTGTCACGTTACTCACTATCTATCACAGAATAGATAGTGAGTAGCGTAGCCAATCAGAGATAGAACACTAGTAGATTTATACTAAAAACATATATTCTATGCGCCGAGACATTGTATGATTGGCTTGAAAATTAGACAAACCTGCATAATCCGTAGCCGGTGGACCATTGCCCATGATCGTATATCCCATCACATCAATGCGATACAAAGTAAATATTTCGAGATTTTTCAACACAAGAAAGAAGGTCGAGGGGCTGACTATCTCCTCTCTGATTGGCTGATCTTCAACTGGCTCCTCTCCAATCGCAACGGCCTGGTACCTGATCTTGTAGCCAAGTAAAATGCCATGGATATAGCTGGAATCGATTGGTTGCCACGTAACAGGAATGGTTGTCAGGGTTACGTGGCTTTCAGCGATGATGCTCTCTGGTGGCCTGCTGGGAACTTGAGAAAAGAAAACAGTTTTGTCTTGTTCTAGCAATACAATAAAGGTCAAACTTTCTTCAAAAATATCCATTTCTCGATAACGAAAAGAATATTAGTTCTTTTGAAGTACGCGAAAAAAACTTGCAGAACTAGCCATTTCATCAGTGAGGCATTGGTAAACCTTTCCTTTATATTCGATCACGAAGGAGCAAATTTTTGAAACTTGTCCTGTTTCGAGAATGACGTAGGTTAGTTTGGTGTGAACGTGTTCATGGGATGCCGTTCGAAATGGGGTTAAAAGGGGCTGAAACTCGGCTTAAACTTAGAGAAGTTCAACTAAATCATCTTTCATTATATCGGAATGCAATCGAGACTTCTTCAAGGACTTATATTATCAAGGATTTAAATAATTATTGTTCCTACTCTTTTGCCGCCATCAGGAATTTTGTTTTCTCTAGAAAACAAATATTGTAGGTAAGTTCCATACCATCTTGGGCCGTGACCGCCGTTATGTTGTTTTCTGGTCCATATCCCTCATTTGTGAAGGCAAAAACTCGAATATGATAGACTGTAAACTTCTTTAAACCATCAAGAATGACCCAGTAGAGGAGTGGTCCTCGCACTCTAACTTCCTTCGTGCCATTGTGTTGGAAGTGAACTTGAAATCCTCTTATGATTCCATTTTTGAACTGCGGAGGGATTGCACCCCATTCAACTAAAAGACTAGTGGAACTTGGCGAAGAGTATGTGATGTACAATGGTGGGCGTCCTGGAGCTATTATAAATACGATCAAGTTAATTACCTACATTCACAAGGAATTTCAGCATTGGTACAGTCAACTCCGAGTTATCGGGAGTTGAGAGCAAATGACGGGAATAAGGAAAATAAATGGTGTTTACTGTATATATCAGAACGTATAAACGGTATGGGAAACAAAAGGAAGCAAGGCAAAGCAGGTTTTTGCAGAATTCAAGGAGAAAAACGATAGGGCTACTGCTTCAGAGTTCATGCGATTTACTTTTTTGAGAAATACTTTCAATGTGTTGTTTTGTTTTGTGTTGTCACGTATTGACAAACACAGTGGAGTTATCGAGGGTAAAATTATATGGAATGTAATCTGAAGGGAAACGAAAATTGCGTCGAGTTATCGAGAGGTTCGAGTTATTGAGGGTTCGAGTTACCGAGGGTAAAATTACAGTACATGTATGATGGAAATCCAGGTGAAATATTGATTTGGTTTGAGTTAGCAAGAGTTCGAGTTAGCAAGGGTTTGAGTTACTAGGAGTCGAGTACATTTATAGAAAAGGTAGATAGTAACAATTCTCTGTTATATTTTATTTGTAAAAAGGGCGACAAAGAAGCCGGAAAGACCGCACTTACTGTCCTCTCGTGTCCGCACGAATATGGAATTGCTCAACTCTCCCTCTCTGGTAGTGAACGTTGTTACCCAAATATGGTACTCGGTAAATTTGCGCAAGTTGATGAGCTCAGCTTCAGTCACAGATATATCGACAGACACGTTTCTTAACACGCTTGCATGGACGGAGCCCGGAGCCTCTTCATAGTAAACCCTGTAACCTCGAAGAATCCCGCGAATATTGGGTAAAATAACTGCATTCCACTGAACGAAGATTGAGGTCGAGTTTGTGCTTTGTCCGGTCAGATTTGCTGGACTTTCATAAGGAGCTGTGAATAAAACACCAGAATCAATGAAACGCACCGCACACCAATAGGCCATTTCCGAGTTACCTTGTACCTCTCTTTTAAAACGAGGTAGTTTTGGATAAAGACTTCTGGCCATGGATGATCTGATAATTTTAGGTGACATCCAAGATTTCATGGGCATTTGCTGTAGAGTCAAATTTTAAAGATGGGATGCCCGTGGCTTACCTTCTTCGTCTGTATCTTCAAGTACTGACTCACTCCATGGACCGTCTCCAACAACAGTGAAAGCGGACATCTTGATGTTGTAGTTTGTCCAGATATCCAAATCGGTAATTTTCAGTGAAAGAACAGAAGCCTCCAAGGTGTAATTTCTAATGTTATACGCACTGGTATTGAATAGAGCGAGCTTGTAGCCTATTCCAATGCCGTTTATAGTTTCGTAAGGCACTGGAAGCCAGTCAACTTTTAAAACTGTGGGTTCAATTCCGTGAACTCTGATGTTACCTGGTGGTTCATCGGGTACTAAGGTCGAGGAAAGAACAAAATTATTTCGAAAACGAAACCCCCTTTTCAAATCTCTATTTTAAAGGAGATGCATTACAATACTACATCACGACACTATATCTAAGGAAACAATTAATACTGTTCACTAGCGCTCGAACAACTTACTTTGTAAATTTAAGTGCGTATGACAGATATATATTTTTTAGTTCTCCTTATGGAATTCACACGAGCTCTTGATATGGAAATAGAAAAAAAAATGGATTTCGTTGTTTTTTTCACCGCGATTTAGCCATTCGAAAACGCCAAAATTTACTTCCTGACCCCCCCCCCCCCCCCCCCTGTTTCAGACCCAGCCGGAAGAGAAATTTCACGTCTTCAGATGGCTAAAACGCGGCGAAGAAAAAAAAAACGATATGCAATTTTTATTTCGGCTTCCAAATCATGATCTCGCGTAGATTCTATCAAGCAAATGAAAACATACCTGTTATATACGCTTTAAACGTGTCGAGAATTTGCCACGAAAACACTTGCTCTACTCTCCTTGTTTCCAAAAGGCTACGATAGGATGCAGCGTGGCCGAGTTGCAAAGGCACCGGACTTGAAATGCAGAGGCCACGAGTTCAGGTCCCGCTCTGACCACTAAGTTGAGTGGTCTCTCGGTAGACCCTAGTTCAACTCCTCGGTCATGCTAACAAATAGCGAACTAGTCTGCCTCACGCCAGTTAGCATGTTTAAGCCTATTATGTTAATTTGAAATGTTTCTTTCTTTCAGTTTAGTTAGCATGCCTGAGAACTAGCTAGTTGTAGCTAAGTACATCGACGACTTTTCATTCAACCACAGGTGAGACTACAATATAATACACATTATAATTACTCACCATCTTGCTCAGTACGAACAAACACAGGTTCAGAAAAATTCCCCAAACCAGCTACTGTCGATCCGGCTACTTGGATGATGTATTCCTTATACTTCCCTAATCCCTCCACTTCTGCATGGAGGCTGGTGCTGTTTACCGTTACCACGGAGATAGTATCGTTTGCTTTATCGTGTCTCCAATATCTTACGTGATATCCTAGGAGAATTCCATTCCTGTGGTCTAAAGAGATAGGCTGCCACGTGACATTAACACTTGTGGAGCTAGTGTTGCACGCGGTTACGTTTGACGGAGGATGATCTGGTACTGAAGATGCCGAGGGAAAAAAATAATGGCCGTAGATAAGAGAGAGACGAATATGCAAATCATGTATGAATTGAAGTAATATATCAAACACGAAAGACCGTAGTTGAACACATTTTCAAACACCGAGAAGAGAGTTCAAAATGAGACGCGTAGCGGAGTATTTTTGAGGTACACCGAGGTGTTTGGAAATGTGGTCAAACATTGTCTTGAGTATTTAATGTATCTTCTCAATCGAAACTTAAATTAAGGAGAAAATGGAGAATCAAAATCATCAAAATCTAAGTTAGTTAAGATCAGATATCCAAACCCGTCATGGTCATGATTTCTTGTTTTTAACTTGATGAGTTATTAACGAGTTTGAGAAGTAATCTACAAAACACTAAAGATTTCTTTAGTACAGTGAACATAGTTTCATTCTAAGTTGCATGTATATCTGCTAGTCTATGAAATGGTGTGCCATACCGTCCGCTGCGGTGGTGAAGTTTGCCGCCAATGTGGGAACGCCATCTTTCACAGTAAATGCCAACACAGTGACTGTATACGAGGTGTACGCCTTTAAACCCTCCAGGTTAAAGGTAACTTGTTCGTCCTCAATGCTTCTTTTCCTGCGCTTGGTTTGAGTTACATTGATAACGAAGGTCTTCCAAGGCTCATTTGGAGATAGGCTTTCTCGATAATTTCCTTTATACCCTCGGAGTCGCCCGTTGATATGATATTTATCTACTGGCTCCAGTCGGAATGTTAATTCTGAGCTGCCGGTGTGTTGGACACTGAGGTTTTTAGGAGACTCGCTGGGAGCTGTGGTATTAAACAAAAATAATAAACTACATTAACAGAAAGCAAAATGAAAGTGATTCCGGTCTTTCACTAAATGGGACAAGCTCCTTGGGAGCCGTGAACATTTTAATGTATTGGACTCAGTTGCGCAACGCAGCGTAAATAGAAGAGTTTGTATAGGACTGTAACGATCGCTTATTCAGAATATGGTGAAGACATTCAATTAGAACTATTTACGTCGACACTTTTGTGTGCTTCCGGTGTTTTCGTGACGTTTTGAGGCCGTTTCAAAGTGATTTCAGTAATTTTTTTTTTGTATATCTATTTTTCTCTCTATATAATTATCGTTCCTCGACGTACCTGTAGGCAACACGAGTGGTGAAGCCCAGCATGTTTACCTAAGGAAAACAGCCGTAAATTCTTCCCAAAAGGATATTACTTTGTTGGCAAAATACAGACCAAAACTGTCTAAAATATTGTAAAAGATATCAACAAATTAAACTGTAAAAGTTTTATCACAGCACACCAACGTATTATCTAAATACTAGACTATTTAGGTGAAATGTATAAATATCATTATTATTTTTGTATTTACGTGAAATAGATGAACGTCTAAAAGGATTACATTTTCGCCCAGCCCATTTTGGAAGTTAATGAAAATAAGAAAAGCTGGGAACACGAATCAACTCAGATCCTCGAAAATTGTTTAAAAAAAAAGGAAAAGTAAAAAGCTTTATTAATGTGTCAATGTATTTAGTTTTCACAACTAATTGGGGACAAAAAAAAATTAAAATTATTGTTACAGTCGTTTTGTCCAGTTGCCGTCAAAAGGAGGACTATCATGGGATTTCCTCCATTTTGGAGTCAAATGGCGCAAAATTGTGACTAAGTACCTCTATTCGGACATAATATACCCTTTCCCCCAGACCAGCAAGGTGAAAACACTAAATAACTACAATGGAACCCCGTTGATATGGACACCAAAGGGACATGATAAAGTGTCCGCATTATCTGGCCGGGGTGTCCGTATTAAGCGGGTTAATTTAAGCGAATATACATGAGCTTTTTAGTCGTCGGGACAAAGAAAACTGTCCGTTATAAGCGTGGAGAGGGGTTTCACTGTAGGCCATTTCAAAACGAGTCCCCGTGCAAAACCTTTCATATGAAAAAAAGCTTGCGTGAATCTGTAGTGTGAACACATTTTCGTATGAATGGTTTCGCGCGAAGACTCGTTTTGACACAGAGGCAAAAGGTAACTCGGAATTGGCCTATTGTTATAGGTAGGAGAAATTCTAGTTGTTTTTCAAAGACGTAAGGAAATGGTCTAAACAGCCCTGTTCGACTATTTTTCAATTTGAAATCAAAACTTCCATTGATACGTCACTCATGATGACATCTCGATAGTTAACAGCTTACGTGTACTGGTACAATAATTTTCGACAGAACTGGACCACTTTAGTTTTTATTTTGCATTGATGTGAAGAAGCCATACTCATAACAGTGTACTTTTTAATATATGCATCGAAATACATTACTTCAGCTGTCAGTTAAGGCGATATGTCAGAGTTAGTTTTAGCTTTAACTCAACCTACCGTCTTCTTGTGTTTGTAGTCCTATTGTGTCGGTGATATTTCCCTCCCATGAGCTCGTAATTCCAAACACTTTGATTTTATAAGGCGTAAACGGTTTCAAAATGTTCAGGTTTACATCTGTCATTGATGAATTAACCGTATAATTAAAACTTTCTCCTCTCAACAAATCAAAGATTTCTACTCTGTATTCTAAGACGGGCTCGCCTAATTTAAAGGGGTCCAGTGGTTTCCATTGGAGACCGACTCCAGTGGAGCTTGGTTCAGAGGACGTGATATTAACTGGTTCAAGCTTGAAATCTAGAAAAAAAATATAACTGCATTAGTCTAAAGATGCAAAACATGCAAACTGGGAAGATGATCTCAGAAGTATTCCTTGGCGGGCACCCACGTGGTTGTACCAAGTCGTCGGCGTAAAGCCCTAGGGAACCATACGAGTACGGGCCGGGGGACTAGGGGGGGGGGGATGCTGCAGCACCCTCAAAATTTGGGCAAGTCAGTTTTTGGGGCAACAAGACAAATTTTGGGCAAATAGTTTTTAAAACGCTTCAATTTGTTTGGAGAAATTACAATGTAATCAGTATACAATAAGGTGAGACTCGACACTCAAACGTAGTACTAGTCGGCATTTTCTTTTAAGAAAATGTTAAAACACCCATTATTTTTTCGTGTCTTACATTGTCACCGAGACAAAAGCTTTATTTTTGAAAGCATAAGGTAAGATAAGAACTTTATTAAGGACGTTCGTGCTAATTGTTTCTGCGCATCTTGACTGTGCACGCAAATTCACTCGCCACGTCATGCATCGAGCGCGCTAAGTCATAAAATGAACATGAAAGGGCAGATGGCCATTGCTATAGCTTTTCCTGGATTTAACGACCTTGGACGTTCGGTGACTCCGAAATTTTCTTTTGATGGATCGCTTTCTCTACCGATTTTCTACGTTTAGCGAAAAAATGCAAAAACTCTAAGTTTTGTGAAAATTTCTACTCTCTTTCGATGAGATGTCAGTTTCTTGGGGGCCTTGACTCGCCACTCTCCCCTCTCCCGCGACCCAGCTAACATTAAAATGGCTAAAACCATTTATTTTCTTGCGCGGAGAGGCATTGTGAGAGCGAGGCGTCTTGTTCGAGATCTCATCACAACGACCCGGCTAGGGCTCGAACCCTGACCACTCAGCTAGAAGTGCAGGGCACTTATCCTTATTCCAAACCAAAGTCACTTTATATCAGTGCCCAGGTGGTATGCATAAAGGGCATCACCCATTCAATGCCACTTGCCACTGGCGGGCCTCGAAACACTTCCATTCTAGCTCCTTATTCCTTTTCTTTTTAGACTTTTTAGCCATTCTATGCAAAGCGGTTACTCTTGGTCTTCAAACAAGGCTCGTCTCCATTAGAAGCCAGGACAATGCTTTTCTAGGATCCTTTCCGAATATCTTTCGCCATTTGAATTGCCATCAGATTACATAATTGGCCAAACGTATGCTATGAATTGGTAATAATATCGTATTTTATATTACCGTATTCACAGGTGTAAAACTCCGCTCTCATAGACACGTAACCTTCCCAAGATCTTGGTAGTATCCGAATGTAGCGCGCCTTGATAGGCGGAGTAATTGCATTGTAAACAACAGTGTTACTATCCCAGTTGCCTTGAAAAATCTGCGAAGAAAGTAAAAGCGAAGATTTCCAGAAGTGGATCTAACTCTGGAAGTCAAACAAAGTCATGCGAGACATGGAACTACACTGGGGAGTATTCTTGCAACCAAACCCAGGCAGTTTATAAAGAACATTCCCGTTTCCGTGTTTGCGGGAGTGCAGATTCATCGTTAGTATGGTTTAAACTAAATAAGTAACTAAATAGGTTAATAACTAGGTTAATAACTAAGCAAGATTCTGTTCATCCTTGGGTTGACGAGTGATTAGACAACACTAACTTGGACATCCCATGGTCGAATTAGCGCCTAATGATGCATTACTGGCTTCGAGCACTTTCGAAGAACTGGCACATAAACGTTTTGAAAACACAAGCGAAGAGGATGTGATTCAAGAATTACTGCTTATACCAAACAATGACAGTTATGTAAAATTACCTTCACATTTCCAAACTGTTCATAAGCTTCAAAATCAATACCATCCTGACTATAATTCAACGAGTAAGTTTTCACCCACTGAAAGAAACGTAGTGAATCTAATAGTCTGCCTTGAGTTGCTACTTTGGTTACGGTAATTTTTTCTAGGAAATCAACCTGCAGCCAGGGCTGATCAAAGGGCTCATCAAAGTCACTGCCGTCAGCGCTCCAGGAGCCCGCGATGTAACTATTGTCTGGGTCAAAATTTAATCGACCGTTGCTAGCGGCATGAACGTCCCCAGCCCCAGCCTTGGAAGATGCACTAATTTGTGAGTTGGAAATGTTGTAGTTTTCCATACCAAGAGCCTGGCAACCTGTGAAGAATGAAAAAATCAAAGCGATAAGAAATTAGTATACTTAAACCGTTTTATGTCATGGCAACGTTTCCGAACATTTGTGAAAATATCCCAAGATTACCGACTGAGACATACCATGGATCAGGGTCGTGTAGGGGATTTTGGGAGGTACGGTACACAAGGAGAAGAGGGGTTAAATGGAATGTACGACATTTTCATTCGGCGAATATATTCGTACATAGTGTATTCAGCTAGAACACTCAATAAGCCATTAGTTCATGCTTTAATTAGCATGTGTCATTAAGTTATGATGCACGCAGAAAGTTTGGAGAGCACGAAAGAAACTTAAGAGTTACATCTTGAGTCCTCTGTAAACTTTCCAAGTACATCATAAGTCAATGGTACACAGCTAAAAGAATGAATCAGTTGGAAATAATTTTATCTGGCGAAGAAAAGTTAACTTTGCTAATGCCTTGAACGTGCGTCGTTTGATTATGATGCACGTGCGCCTTTGCTCGCTTTTAATAGTAAATATTAAGCTGACAGTTTAAATTCCATTTGTTCATACGTTTGTAGACGACAAATAAAAGCTTGGCTGCGCTCACTCAATGACCTACCATCAATGTTAGTGATTGCTATTACTTCATCGCTGAAGTTCCCAAGTCCTTTAGAGGTGTAACCAGCAACTTTAATTTTGTAAGCTTTGGATTTTTCCAGCCCATCGATCTTTATTATTTGGTCACATCCATAAAAACGTTCGTCGATGTCATCGAGCATCGTTACATAACCCTGAAGAATGCCATTGGTATGGCTTTCTGGGATAGCTGCCCACGTGACCATTACACTCGAGTAGCTTGTACTATGGGCTACTACTACTGGCGGTGGTAGACTGGGAACTAGTATGAACAAATTGTGAAAGCAATAAGACGTATTTAAAAGGAATTATGTGTATTAATAGATGGCACATTAACCCTACTTCAAACAAAAAAAGGCAAAATAGCTCAATAAACGGGCAGGATGAACAAAATCCTGCGCTGTGATATCTTGCCCACTCGCAGACTACCCGCTGTGTCCCGCAAGAAAAATTTTCACGAAAGCCATACAATAAATCCCTTATTAACAGAATTGTTCGGTCATGATAGCTCGATACTGGCCTGTTGTTTTTTGTTTTTTGTTTTTTTGTTTTTTTCTTTTCTTGTTTATGGGCCTCGACTCCACCTCTGTCCATAAATACGCTTAGTCAATAACCCATATATTCAAAATGAATGACGATTTAACGCCTCAAAGGTCGTTTTAGTCCGAAATGGGTTTATAAATTCTGTTTTCTTGGCGAACAATAAACTAGACTTGACATGCTTGTTCTTTTTGTTCTGTTGTTACGCAAGGTGAAGTGATGATAGCATTAAAGAATAGTAGAGTGAACTGCTAACTGCAAGTCAATATTCCTCCCTACTTCTTTAGTGCTCATGTCATTTCCAGGAGTACATAATAGAACAAAGCACGATTAAACCTTTTTTTTTAATTTGTTTAATTATAAAGTTTTCGTATTCGCGAGATATTAACTTCATACTAGTTTTACTTTCAAGTTGCCTGCGTGCTATGGTGTCAGAGATCTTACGCAATAGTTTTGTTTTACAAATTGTTCTCGTCTGAACGACCTCGATAAAAACACACACCTCTTGAGGTCTCCTTATTAACTAAGTAAAAAAATCTGTGCTGCTTTAATGATGTAAGTTTTCTTTTGGTTTGCAAACAATGTTAGCCCCTTAATGATCTATCAAAACACGGTTGATGATGACGTGAGCAGTGGTAAGTTTCCTCCCGCTTTGTGCTCCTTCCTTCGTCGTTCATGTTCTCGCTCAATAACTGGCCTCTCCCAACATAAAACACTGTGGCGCTCTTTACTTTAAAGTCAATCAGACTCTTCACAATCACCGGCTTTGACTTTGCTGACAGATATTTCTTGTTCGCTACACCTCCATCTAGATATGTACGGCTAGTCTGTCTGGTGCAACGAAATATTTTGTGGCTGTACCATTCTATTGTGTTGCCTAGAGAAAGACGAATGGGATGGGGGCACAAAGCGCTGTTGACTCTGTATTAATCACGAGCAGTTGTTTTCCCTGCATGTATGTTGTTAATTAAATTTTACTTACCGCCATCTGGTGATCTGAGCACAATAAGTGGACTAGGTGGTCCTTCTCCTACGCTGTTAAACGCAGCAACTTTAACTTCATACAGTCCTCCCCTCCTTACGTTTTGTAGTTCTGCTGATAAATTGAAGGCATTCACGTTCATTTCTTGAGGGTTGCCACTATTCTGTTTCTCATACATGATGTGGTAACCTAGAATAACTCCAAGGCGATGCTCCAAGGGAAGTGGTTGCCAAGTGACGGTGAGTTTTTTGGTGTCGTTAAGAAAGCCGCTGACATTTAATGGAGGAGACGTGGGAACTAAAAATGAATCGGTACGAATTATAAAGAATGTATTTGTTAGTATAGTCCTCGAGGATTACGTCATCAAACTAACCTGTTTACCCAGGATCATTATCACGCTAAAACTATTGGCGGCGGTAGATTGGGCACAAGTAACGTGATAAAAGGCGTGTACAAAATTATGACTGTAAATCGTACTTGTAGCCAAGCATCCTGAGCGCAATACCCCTTTAAAACTAAGGCAATTTGAGTGAAAGGTGATAGGTGGGTGGAATGATAGACTTTGAAAGAATGAGGAGTGGTTCTTTTTGCATACAACACTATTCGTTTGCATTTTTTGCATGTTCTGTTCTTCATTCATGAATAGGCTAATGATAGTGCCTCTAGTTCCAGCAGAATTGTTTAGCATGTCCAAAAAACCAATATGTAGTAGTCTTGCGAAGCGTGATCATAAATTGTACAGGGCTTATATTTTCCTTTGTAGTTTTCTTCAGACTCTCACTTTCCAGCTTTACGACCTGCACTTTGTCGTAAAACAAATCGGAATATAAGATTTTTGAACAAGATAACGCGTTTCCGTTACTCACTGTCTTCTGCTGTTCTAACCAGAACTTCGTCACTTTCCTTCCCTTCTCCCTCCAGGGTGAAGGACTTCACGCTTATGGCGTACACCGCATACTTCATGAGGTCTATTAGCTCATATCCTGGTATCCTTGATGCAACCCTGACGCCGAACTTCTGTGACGAATCGTTCAAGCGATATAAAATCTCAACCCCGCAGAAAACTCCGTGAGTTAAGTCTCCGGGTTCATCCCATGAGACTGCCACCGATGTAGAGCTTGTGTTGTGTGTATAGACCTGGAGCGGCTTAATGTAGACTGTTTCAAAAGATAACCAGCAATCAGACACGCGAGTGGAAATAGAAACATTACAAAGAACAAAAACAAAAGGTGTTCTAACAGAAATTTCTGTGCTATGTCGTCACCCAAATGCGAGCAATCCATTCTTTCCAGCGACCTCTTTCCCGTACAGATTCATTTGATAAATCTCACTCTACATCTTAAACTTGACTCTTCTGAACGTTCGTATTGTTGGTAAGATAAGTATAACTTTTACTTTTCTTCTTGCACTAATTTTTGGTTCATTGCCTTAATGGGTGATCGTTTCGTTTTAGTGCTGATGTTGTTAAAAGTAGTTGTACAATGGAGTACCCATTTCTCGAACCCTCATGTTTTCAAACCTCCCGATAACTCGAACTAAAAGTCGTTTCCCCTCTTCAGTCGAACACTGTAATCTTACCCCCGATTTCTCGAACTATCCAACTTTCGTTTCCCTTGGAGGTTCGAAAAATCGGGATTCCACTGTATACCTGGTTCTGAAAGTTTCAATGTTATTCTGTATTTCAATTTTTGAATTCGGCTAAGCATCTTCTGATAGCTTGTCCGCTGAAGCTCTCGAATGACCAAACCAAAAAGGTTATATGACTACTTTGTAGTAAGAAACTAACCGTCATTAGCTTCCATGGCAACCAGTCTAATCGGGGTACTACCCAGCATGCTTCTTGACTCGATGCTTCTTTCAAGTGGTTCGATTTGTTTGTACCCAGTCTCTTTGAATCGCACAGTGAAGTTCACTGCTACATTCGTGAGGTTCCTGAAACAATTATGCAACAAATTTTCTCGATACATTCTCAATTGTTAAAACACCTCTCGATGACCTGAGTCAATATTCAATATTCTTTTCAGATCCACTTCAGACTATGGCCCGTTTTGTCGTTGGCCAATAATTTAAGACGAGTCGGTGTATAGGGTGCAAAATAAGCCAATTGTCGAAGATGTATCACCCCGAAAGTCATTGTCACTAGCCACCCTCCCCCCCAAAAATATTACTTCTATGAGCTATTAAGTTAAAATGAACCTAATGCGATAATTTCATCTCTTACAATTCTTCTGTAATTTGAATTTCCTCAAAAAGCTTCACTTATCCATCGGACAAGTAAGGAATAGAATCCACTAGACCCGGGCTATCGGACACAACTTTCTTTGCACGCTGTTAACAGACAGACAGGATCGTATATAGCACAAATATTTCCCATTTTTTGTCTCATACAGTAGCCATGTCTGCACTAGGGACAGACTTATCTTATTTGTTAGTAAAAAAAAGAATAAACATAATTTAGGAAACAATTTGTTGGAGTGACTATTGTGGAAATACGAAGTCTTACCAGAAAAGAAAGTTTTCCACTTGTAATGAAGTATTTTCTTGGTAAAGGCTTCTGACCTAAAGAATAATAATACTTGTCAGTACTCATCAGCAAAGAATTCTCTATCCATATATAATCATTCAATAATCATTCATTGTGATTTTTTCTTACTTATGATCTATTGCTGATGTCATTAACATTGTTTTTTGTTCCTTTATCATATAAAACAAGTAGATTCCATGTTGCGGTGAGTCTGTTCAGTAATAACTTCTTGAAGTAAATAATTTTGTCTCACACTTTAGGAGCGAATGCAAAGGGGTAGAGAACCTTCCTGAATCGAAAGGATGCTCATCGTGTCTGGATTAAGCGCAGTGCATGATCCAAATTCAGAAGCACACATAAGGTACATTCACTTATACATTTATAACCGTCCTTCTTTGTTAATGAGTATTTGTTTATCTAATGGGCAAATAGCTGAAACAATCTTTTGATTAATTGTGGACCTCAAATTTCAAGTCGTTCTTCTCACGGGCCTCGTAAAAATAGAGAACTATTTTGCTTCTTTTAGTTAAAGCAGATTTCGATAATTCCAGGGATTTCCTGAGGAATATTGTCTTGATGTCTGTCAAAATTGACATGCACAAATCGAGATTTGTAAAATATACATTTTAAGAAATAAAGTGATAATGGAACCAAAACCAAAAATTTCTGTGAAGTCTATGGGAACACAAGAGCGACCTCAAAGGTGAGCTACCTAGAAAATTCCCAAGAATTTTTTCTAGTTCTCAAGAGATCCCAGGTGTCATTCCGGTCTAAGAATTAACTGCGTATACTGACTTTCAGCAGAGATCTTGTAAAATTGTTGTTGTTGTTGTTGTTGTTGTTGTTTTTTTTTCACCTGACTGCGAACAGTAGCCATACAATTAGTTTTGTTTGCATTTTTGTTGGGTTGACTGAACTTGTTCTTGCATTATACGTCAATAAGTTTCGTCTTCATGAAATCATTTTGTAGTTTTTGTCAGTCTTTTTATTGGAAGCAGGTGACTAACACATGTACGCACCTGAGCCTCAATCCAATGCGACTTGTTCGTAAACAATTCCGAACCTATTACCGTCAACTCTGTGTGAAATGTTTCACCAGTCAATTCTACACTAACGTTGACTTGAAGGTTAGCATCGCCTGAAAGACGAAAGAAAGAAAAACAATCTCTTTATCTCCCTCTTGCGGGATAACCATTAAAAATATAGTGTCTGCTGCTTTCTGGCTAATGAGGCCCTAGGTCGAACCCCAAAAAAGAAGATTTCCACAAGTTTGTGCAGGATAACTGTTTTATCGTTCAACAAACAATTTCATTAGTACAGCTTAATAGCAGAAAAGGTTAATCTCACTATACTTTACGTTTTGCAAGAGGCCGGTCACATCAATCTTCTTTAACACCTTTCCAAGTATTGCAAGCCACCTTAATTTTACGATATATATCTGTCATGCACGTTTAAAAAGGACTTCCTGGCCATTGGGTTTATTTTCTGAAGAGTAATATTTTATATTCCTCATTCGCGGGGTTGTGCGTAAGTGTTGACGGAGTTTTATAACTATTTTAATAGTATGTGGGAAATTTTTAAGAGCAAACAACCTTCATCTATGTGTAAGAAAGATTAATGCTAGAAGCAAGTTATAGCAACTCGGCGACACCACGGCCAAGATGGGCGCTCTTCTGGAAGCAAGGATCCGCGTGCCAGAGGGGACACGAGGCGCAGTTTTAGCTAAAAAGAGAGTTTACAATATTCGCAGCGGAATAGAGTAAGCGTACAAAACGGAGATTGGTGTCTTTAAGTTAGTCAGAGCGTTCATAGCTCAGAGGGAGGGACTCTTGTCCTGTTTGGGTCTATACCGTGGAGTGTCCCAGCCCAATTTTCCAACATGGTGCGGATAAGTTTAAGCCTATAAACAACCTTCAAATACAGGAAAGGCCATGCTTACCTTTGTAGTATCTAAACAATTTGTCCACCTGAGACGTAGAAAGAGATACTCCTAAAACCATGACGTCATCGATGGAAGCTGTCGGTAAAGTTGAAGAGCCTAACGTGATGACGTTACTCTTTAAGTTAGGATAGGAACCGTCGGTGCAAAAACGTGTCATATCTGTTATGATGTTTCCATCACGATAGGCAGTGATCGAAGTCAGAACATGATTAATAGCTGACCATGTAAATATTAAGTGTGTCCAAATCCGTTGAGGAACTCCAAACTTAACTAAACACATCTTTGTATCAACCCTTGTACTGAAAGTCAGCTCTTCCCTACTTCCGTCCTCCTGGTGAAGATGAATGCCTCTGTCTGAGTTCTCTTGATCCCCAGCAGCCAGGAACGTCTGACTAACACCAGTGCTCTGATAGAGGAGCCACAGACTGACAGTGACAGCAGCGTGATGTGAGGGTCTTGATAAATAATAGCTTGTGTCGTGAGCTAGAAGAATGGGACCAGATCCTCCTTGAGTCTTCACCGCTTGGCCTCGCATGCCTCCAGTTGTCTGCAAGAAACTACTTTGTTGAGCCCAAGTCGTTCCTTGTTGATCTTTGATATCGACCTTGTCGTCAAACGTCCATAGATACTTGGCATCTTTTATCAGCTCCTCCGCTTCGAATACGTCATAGCTATAACCTATAGATCAGTGTAACGGAACGAAAGCTACTAAGTAGTGGGCTGGGATGGTCCACTGAGAGTCCTACAAATGCCTAGTTTGGTTTATTTATATTGGGAGGAGACAGAAAAGTTGTGAAAAAATAGGACCAGTTAAACCATCAATAATTTCATTATGGACGTTGTTGCTCCGTTCGGACCAGGTGACTTGGGATTTGTCGCGTAAATAACTGGTTTAAATTATGATTCATCTTGGTTTGAATAAATTTTAATATTATGTGAAATCGTATGAAATATCAGACTCCTCCCCCCCCCCCCCCCCGGATCGCTTTGCTCTTCGCCACTCGCGCGAGTGACTCAAAGGTGAAGCAGCTCACAAGCTACAGAAAGATCTGTCATTGAGTTTTGCTATTGAAAAACGTCAAGGTCTTAGAAGGTCTTATATGGGATGAAACTAAAACCTTTGCGGGAAGGATAGACAATTTTTCATCATAGAACATGGTAGCGTCACATTGCAATACATTTTTCGAATTGCCAATCATTTTAAACTCAAAACCATTTCCAGTAGTCGACACTGGATTGACCATTAAAGGCACTTACTATCGAAGTTAAACAATTTCCAAGTCCCGCTATTTCGAACTGTTTTTATTTTCCCTTGAAGGTTCTAAATATCGGGGTTCAACTGTAATAGATATCTGGATCAATTACTACTACTAAAATTGTTTAATGGTTAGAGTGTTAGGGCTACAGGGTTTTTTGTCGTGACTTAAGATGTATGAACTAGTTGCGAGACATTTTATTCGTAGAACTTCTCTCCCCACCTAACTTGGGAGACTTCTACATGTACGCACGCCACTGCTACCAGTGGACCATGGGTCAATACCAGTCAGGAATTTCCTGGTCTGCAGAGATTTGATATCGTTACAATTTGGGATCTAGATATTGAGAGATTCCAGAGTGGTTTTCAATTGAGTGTCGTAAGACCAAAATCAAACCAGCTACAAACCAATTAGACCACTCAGCCGATCTCAAACCGTACTAAAACCAAATCCAATATAACTGCCAAGTTACTTTCGACAGTTAATTAAAACCGCTCTATATAGCAGATCTAAACCTATTTTAATAGTTACAAGTAGGTTAAAACTTGGTAGAATTTAAGAATTGTCACCGTCGCATTCGTAGAACTCCACTCTCATGGATATGTGGTCGGACCAGGTCTGTGGTAGTACCCGGATGTAGCGCGCAAAAATTACAGGATTTATTGTGTTGTAAACAATTGTGTCTTGATCCCAGTTCGCACTGAAAATCTGAGGAGGTAAAATAATATGATATTCTGCAAGTATTATTTCAGAGAGATGGGCCATGCAAACCCCTGGGGTTACTCTCATATATTTGTTCTATAGGTATGTTCCGCGGGATAGTGTAGGGCTTTGGGGTTCTCGGTCTTTGAATAGGGTATCATTTTATTCCCTGTTCGCATTGTGTTCCAGGTGTGATTCTTAGATAGGGTATCAGCTAAAATTGCAGTGCGTAAATTCCCAGTCAAATGGAAGACATATGATTTGTTAAAACTAAACTACAGTCGAACCTCCCGTAAGCGACAACCCAAAATGTCAAGTCGAGGTGGTCGCTTACGAGAGCTTACACCATATTGGATCAAAATTTTGCCTCGTTAGCATGTGGTAACTGCAGAGACTTACCCCATATTTTAAATGTTTTATTAGTCATGTGAAAAGTCAATTTCGAGAAAAGCTCGTGGAGGTCGCTTACGAGAGGTGGTCGCTAACAAGAGGTTCAAAATATAATGATTCGACTTGGAAACTTTTCGTATTTTGGAAAACTGGTCGCTGAGGAGAGGTGGTCGCTTACGAGAGGTGGTCGCAACCGGAGGTTTGACTGTATTCATAAATTCCCAATGTTACAGAAACGAAATAAAGTTGAACCGTTCACGCTATTCTCAATTTTTGTTTTCCCTGGAATAGGGTGTCATTGCTCGGGTTTTGGGGCTTAATTAGGGTATCAATTTTTATTTGATTCATCCTTAAATAGGGTCAAAGTCTAAGATCCTTCGCGATACACACGTATTCGAAATTTACGGAAGTATTGGAGGGAGGGGGGAGGGGGGAGGCATGAAAGCAACAATACGAGGAAAATTATTTTCTTGTCTTTTATGGCCCATCCTGGGCTGACAAAATTTGTTCGCTCTACCAAAACTTAGGACAAATGCAACTCCACAAAGTTTTCACTTCCGTAAACGTGTCTGCACCTATTTTACATATTTCCTAGCCACAAAATGTCAATAACATTAGATTGTCTCATTAAGCAAATTCGTTTTGTACCACCGTTTAAAACTTGGTCTGGCTATGAAATCTTGCGTGAAGTTCCTTCGCTTGACCTTACCGTTGCTTAATCTCGCTTTGAAGCATAGTTATGGAGTAAACGCGGAAGTGAACAATGGATGCTGTGGTGATATTAGGATTGGTCATCCTTAGTCGTAAAAGATAACGGACCAGTTAGAGAACATGTGGTTGGGACGAATGCAGGCAATTTTCTATTTTACATTAAATTGTCGCTGCGAGCCAAACGTTCAACATTCCTTACGAAGGATTTTCATTCTTATTTTCGCAAACATAAGACAAAAACAAAATCACACACCAACTCACGACGTTCTTCCGGTCCCCAAATAGTCTTCCAAGCGTTTGCACGACTAATCTCGTCCCCAGGCCATACAATTTTTCAACCATGTATGTGTTAGCTCACCTTATCTCCACCACACTGCTTGTAAGTTTCAAAAGCGCTTCCATCCATACTGTAAGACAGCAAGTAACTTAGCACCCACTGGGGATAGCCGTGTCTTCCCTGAGTCGCCACTTTAGACAACGTAACGTTTTGTAAGAAATCAACCTGCAACCACTGGTTAACATCAAGAACAAGTGCCGACCAGGAACCCGCATAAACTTGAGAATTCAGCCGCGCTCCACGAGGTGCGAGAGGAGAAGAGTATTCAGAAGAAGCTGTAATCTGCGAGTCAAGTATGGCGCCGCTCCCCATTCCAAGAGGTTGACAATTTCTGTCTAAGGTATAAGTGGACGAAATGATGTAAACGTTTAGCTCCTTTTAGTTTTTAGTCCATGAAACCCGTTTTAATTTGAAACTGGTATTATTACAAGAAGGAACAAACAATAAATTGTGTTTTCATATGACGTCATGGCAGCCATATTGGTGTCCCAAAACAATGAAACGGCGGCCATGTTGGTTTCCCAACCGATCCAGTGGAAGTTGACTCTTCCTTAGGTAGACGATTTCTTTTCAGTGTTCCAGCAAGTTTGCATGGTTGCTGGCCACACGTGAGTGAAACTCTCTGTAGTTATTGTGCCAAGTTGGAAAGAACGCGGTTTAAATCTGTTTTAACGTACGTTTATATGGCTGCTTTGTAACATTGCGTCGCTGCCGTAGACACGTTTGTAAATGCCTTAGGCCCCGTTCACACTGTGCCGGTGTAATTTGAAAACGGAGGTTTCACTCTAAAAACGCTTCAAATGTTTTCCGTCCACACTACGCCGGAGGAATTTAAAATCGCAACAACCACCGGCCATTTTGGATTTGTGTGCGAAGAAAACTCGGTCAGGGAAATCACGTGATTATCGTGAAGCCATCGTTTTCGAAAAGCTCTGTTTTATAAATGTTTTCCGTCGACACGAAAACGAGAAGCCGGCGTTTTCAAACTCCTGTGGTTTGAAGAGAGTTTTCCAAAACCTCCGTTTTCGTGACGGATAAGTGTGGACGGTAGGCCTAACCGTAGAAATAAAGCTGCGTATTCAAATTTCTCCGGCGTAGTGTGGACGCTGCCCTAACAGTAAATAACAACGTGTCGATCAATATGGACACAGAAGATATCAGAGCTACTAAATTGAATTTGCCATAGATTGGATCAAAGAATTACCGAAATGAACAACACCATCTCGTTTATTTCCAAATTTACCTTCATTTGTGAGACTTTCCAACTCGCTGTGTGTTGTGTGATAACAAGATGATCGTTTTGTTGTGTCATATCGCCTGCGATCCCTGGTCAGCGCCTCTTCATAGTAACACCGCCACTGTGGAGTAGAGTAGATATGTCCTTTGTCATATCGAGCGAAGAATCGTCCCCAACAGTTACTTTTTCGTATTGGATTCCATTGAACACTACATCGTTCGTCTCTAAGCTTCTGCAACTCTGTGGTAAAACATAAGGGACAAGAATTGTTTTTCCTGATTTCTTAATTTATTGATTGAGATATCATTGAGGACGACATCGACGCATTTCGTTCTTAATAATAGCCTTTTGTATACTAACAATACAAGGGATACACAATAATCTACGGGTGCGTTATAGATCTGGCCTTTGGTGTGTCAGGTCTGGGGCTTAAATCACAAACCCAAACCCTAATAGCATCCTATATATTGTTTGTTTAAAACCTATTCTTAAACTAAGGGTAGGATTTTGTTCAGAACGTACGAACGTAAGAACGCTCTAAACTCATGTTGCAATGTCACGCCAAGTCAAGCATTGAGCACGCGCGCTAAGGAAGAAGTATAAACAAGGAAAGAGCTTGATTCCTGATTCGTTGAGTTCACGTTTAGTCCACTCTCTTAAAGCGCATATGACATGAAAAATAATTTTTGCTTATTTGAAAGGCCTTTCAAAATACAGAAGAATGGTGTTTTTCAATCAGTGATGACGTCATATTGTTTGCAACTAAAAATGGTAAAATACTGAATAAACAATATCTCTAGAAATATTGAAGCAGTGTTCTTCAAACTTGGCACCACAAATGTACATCACAAAAGAAACAAAATGACACCCCTAGTGCTGTTGCCATGACAACAGTTTTGCCGCTGGTGCTGTCTTAATAAAAACTGAAATTCCCAGTTTTTGTCTTAAACTAAGAACCATCTACCCTACCCAATCTAATGATGGGAGTTAAGACAATATGGGAACTATCAACAACAACAACAACAACAACAACTATGTCTGTTCCAAGTAGAACCCTTTGTCTCACTTTAGAGGTTGCAAATGGGGATATTTGCTTTTTTGACAGACAGAGACTGGAGCTGAAAGAGTTGTTATGGCAGCACCACTAAGGGTGTCATTTTGTTTCTTTTGTGATGTGCATTTGTGGTGCTAAGTTTCAAGAATACTGCTTCAATATTCCTAGAGATATTGTTTATTCAGTATTTTACCATTTTTAGTTGGAAACAATATGACGTCATCACTGATCTAATTTGCATAATGGAAAAACGTCAATATCTCTAAAACGAAAAAGGATATTTAAAAAAGAAAAGCACCATTCTTCTGTATTTTGAAAGGCCTTTCAAATAAGCGAAAAATATTTTTCATGTCAAATGCACTTTAAATGATCGCTGATCCCCCATTTTGTTTTCATAGGTCACTTCCATCATTAATGATCCAAATTTCAACAAGAAGAGGGAAAAAAAATGAACATGAGAAATTTAAAATATTTCGCTTTTTCTTCTCAGATATAATCGAATTTTTCTATTAATTCGAGTTTGTGTGATTCGCCACAATTCGCCTGGAGAGCTAAATCTATGTGAAAAATAGTATAAGTTAGAAAATGGCGAGGAAAAGGTTGTTGTTAGTCATCGTGGTAGATGCATTAATAAAGTGTATTATCGTTTGTCTCACGATGTAGTCACTTGAGATGTAGATCGCGACGTTTCGACTACTTACTGCTAGTCTTCTTCAGGCGATAAGGTCGACTGATTCCACGGTATCATTTATATCACAAAGGTCGGCTGTGATTGGTGCATTTCGATCCTCCTATTGTTCCATCGTTCCGGCGAGTAGCTGTTCCCTCAGTGGTCCGCTGTTGTACCGTTCTCCTGTTGTTGTGTTTCTTGATCGTAGGTATCCATGCTTCCGGAATTTCAATTCCACTATTCCTGTTGATGTTGTTAGGGTGAAGTCTTATGTGAATAGCTTCCTTGACCCTACGTGTGTACCAGTGAGGATCTCGATCAATAAACTTGACCTCATTCCAGATAGGATTGTGGCCGGTCTCGTGGGTGTGTTCAGAAACGGTGGAGGTCTGGGTACGGGCGAGTCGTATATCCCTGTCGTGTTCTTTGATCCTCTCCTGCATAGATCTCCCTGTTTCCCCGATGTAGACTTTGCCGCACTCACAGGGAATACTGTAGACAACACCATCTTGTTTAGCTGGGTTGACGGTGTCCTTTGGTCGCACTAAGTGTGACCGAAGTGTCGTGTCGGACTTAAAGACGGTGCGAATGCCTTGTTGTTCCAGGCAGCGGCGGAGAGACTCCGAAACTCCTTGGACATAAGGTAAAACGGCGATGGATTTAAATTCAGCGACAGGCTCTCTTCTTGGGGTTGTTCGTGCCTTTGTGATCTTCTGTACAAAAGAGGAGGGATATCCGTTAGAAACAAGTACAGATGACAGATGTTTCTTCTCTCCAGCGATTACTGATGGTTTGGTGACGAGACGTTTAGCCCGGTCGTACAGACACTTCACAATACCGCGCTTTACTGACTGAGGGTGGTGTGAATCATACGCTAGGTACTGATCAGTATGTGTTGGTTTCCTGTAGACACTGGTGGTAAGGCGGCCACCAGGTTCTCTGTAAACTGACGTGTCGAGAAAGGCGATCTTGTTGTTGTTCTCGATCTCCATGGTGAAACGGATTGATGGTTGTTGACTGTTCAGGTGTTGCAGGAAGACGTCAACTCTATCCCGATCCAGGATGGTGAAAGTATCATCTACGTAGCGTTTCCAGATCTTAGGCTTGTAAGGTGCGGACTCTATTGCTTGTTCTTCAAATATCTCCATGTAGAGATTAGCAGTAACCGCGGATACAGGGCTCCCCATGGCTGTGCCGTCTCGTTGTTCGTAAATCGATCCGTTGTACTGGAAGTACGTAGATCTTAATACGAAACTCAAGAGGTCCGCGATTTGAACTGGTGTAAGTGTCGTGCGGTCAGCCAGGCCTGCGTCGTTCTCCATTTTTTGTAGCGCGGCTTGTACGGCGCCCTCGATCGGTACGTTGGTGAACAGTGACTCTACGTCGAAAGACACCATGATCTCGTGGTCCTGGATCTCTTCACTGGTGATGGTGGAGGCGAAGTCAGTTGAGTTCTTCACTGTGAAGTTCGAGTTACCTGCAAGAGGAGATAATACGTTAGCCAAGAAAGCAGACAGGTCGTATGCAAAGGTGTCGACACACGACACAATTGGCCTAAGCGGTGTGTCGGCCTTGTGGATCTTCGGCAAACCATAGATCCTAGGTGGTTGTTTGTGTCGGGGTCTGATCTTATTATAAACCGTCTCTGATATGTGTCCACTCCGTTTCAGGGTTAGCAGCTTCTCAGATAGCTTCCGGGTCAAGCGGCCTGTCGGATCTTTGTTGAGCAGCTGGTACGGTCCGGAATCAATTAGCGCTGACATTTTTGCGTGGTATGTGTCAGCGTCCAGGATTACGCTGGCGCGTCCTTTGTCGGCCGGAGGGACCATGATGGAGTTGTCCTCTTTTAAGCTTTTAAGAGCCTCCTGCTGTTCCTTCGTGATGTTGGGCGTGGGTGATTGTGCCTGTTGAAGGATGGTGTTGACGGATCTCCTGACTGTGTCTGCTCGCTCCGCATCTAGTGGCCTGACTGCTGACTCAATCTTGGCGATGATCTCGGTGGCTGGGACGCTCGTAGGAGTCACGGCGAAATTTAGACCTTTCTTCAGTAAGGACACCTCAGCTTCGTTAAGGGTCCTGGATGACAAGTTGATAACCCACTTTGTTTTGTCAACAAAAGTTGTAGGAGAAACAGAAGACTGTTTCTCTCGCAAAAGTTTCTCAAACTTGCGCTGTTGACGGTCTTTGGTGGTATTAAAGACTCGCTGGGTAGTGGATTCAACCTTGTCGAGTACCTCTGCAGCGTCATCCGCAGAAAGAGCAGATGTTATGCTCTGTGCTGTTGATTCGGCTTCTTTCTTCGTATCTGCCACGAGATCATGGTGTCTTTCGACGTAGAGTCACTGTTCACCAACGTACCGATCGAGGGCGCCGTACAAGCCGCGCTACAAAAAATGGAGAACGACGCAGGCCTGGCTGACCGCACGACACTTACACCAGTTCAAATCGCGGACCTCTTGAGTTTCGTATTAAGATCTACGTACTTCCAGTACAACGGATCGATTTACGAACAACGAGACGGCACAGCCATGGGGAGCCCTGTATCCGCGGTTACTGCTAATCTCTACATGGAGATATTTGAAGAACAAGCAATAGAGTCCGCACCTTACAAGCCTAAGATCTGGAAACGCTACGTAGATGATACTTTCACCATCCTGGATCGGGATAGAGTTGACGTCTTCCTGCAACACCTGAACAGTCAACAACCATCAATCCGTTTCACCATGGAGATCGAGAACAACAACAAGATCGCCTTTCTCGACACGTCAGTTTACAGAGAACCTGGTGGCCGCCCTACCACCAGTGTCTACAGGAAACCAACACATACTGATCAGTACCTAGCGTATGATTCACACCACCCTCAGTCAGTAAAGCGCGGTATTGTGAAGTGTCTGTACGACCGGGCTAAACGTCTCGTCACCAAACCATCAGTAATCGCTGGAGAGAAGAAACATCTGTCATCTGTACTTGTTTCTAACGGATATCCCTCCTCTTTTGTACAGAAGATCACAAAGGCACGAACAACCCCAAGAAGAGAGCCTGTCGCTGAATTTAAATCCATCGCCGTTTTACCTTATGTCCAAGGAGTTTCGGAGTCTCTCCACCGCTGCCTGGAACAACAAGGCATTCGCACCGTCTTTAAGTCCGACACGACACTTCGGTCACACTTACTGCGACCAAAGGACACCGTCAACCCGGCTAAACAAGATGGTGTTGTCTACAGTATTCCCTGTGAGTGCGGCAAAGTCTACATCGGGGAAACAGGGAGATCTATGCAGGAGAGGATCAAAGAACACGACAGGGATATACGACTCGCCCGTACCCAGACCTCCACCGTTTCTGAACACACCCACGAGACCGGCCACAATCCTATCTGGAATGAGGTCAAGTTTATTGATCGAGATCCTCACTGGTACACACGTAGGGTCAAGGAAGCTATTCACATAAGACTTCACCCTAACAACATCAACAGGAATAGTGGAATTGAAATTCCTGAAGCATGGATACCCACGATCAAGAAACACAACAACAGGAGAACGGTACAACAGCGGACCACTGAGGGAACAGCTACTCGCCGGAACGATGGAACAATAGGAGGATCGAAATGCACCAATCACAGCCGACCTTTGTGATATAAATGATACCGTGGAATCAGTCGACCTTATCGCCTGAAGAAGACTAGCAGTAAGCAGTCGAAACGTCGCGATCTACATCTCAAGTGATTACATCGTGAGACAAACGATAATACAAGTTAGAAAATATTGCTAAATAGTCCCATTTTGTTGAACTGAAAGCATTCAACCTTATGAATTGATCTTCATGCTAGTTATTTCATCGCATACAACAATGGAGCGGATGTTAAAGCTAGCTAAAGTGGTCCCTGTCTTGAAAAGTGGTGAGGATACCGACCCCAATCATTATCGTCCTATATCGCTGCTCTTTACATTTAACAGAATCCTTGAAAGACTAATGTGCAAGCGTTTAAAATCGTTCTTTGAGATAAATGGTCTGTTTTATGAGTCACAGTAAGGTTTCAGAGAGAAACACTCCACACAGCATGCATTAATTGATATAGTAAATAGGATCCAAAACAACATGGACAAAGGGATGTTTTCTACTGGAGTGTTTATGGATCTGAAAAAGGCGTTTGACACGGTTGATCATGAAATCCTATTAGATAACTTGTACCGCTATGGAATCAGAGGAATTATACTAGAATGGTTCTCATCCTATCTTAAGGGAAGATCAAGTAACCCAAATCGATAGGCATGTCTCACCTAAAGAACTAAATCCTTGTGGTGTCCCCCAGGGATCTGTGCTGGGTCCTCTCTTATTTCTTATTTATATTAATGATATTCATAAATCTTCTGATAATTTTTTTTTTCTTTTTGCCGACGACATCACTATCCTATTTGCTCACAAAAATTTAAAAGTACTTGAACAAGTAGTTAACTCAGAGTTGAGTAAAGTTTTAGAGTGGTTAATTGTAAATAAGCTTACTCTAAATCTCAAAAAATCCAAATTTTGTTATCTTTTGTCCGAGCTAGAAGAAGATTGATAAGGAAATTAGTATCAAAATGTATGATAACAGTGCCAATAAGCTCTGTTCTCTAGATCGTAAAGATTTTGTGAAATTTCTGGGAATTCTTAATGATTGTAACCTTAAGTGGAAGCACCATATCGACTTTATCTCATTGAAAATAAGTAGGACTGTTGGAATTCTAGCCAGACTATGACAATTTGTTCCAACTGAAACTCTTTAAATGATTTATTGCTCGCTTATTCTGCCATATTTATCTACGGGATTTGTGTATGGGGTCGCGCAGCCAAGTCGTACATTGGCAAACTACAAAAACGAGCTCTTCGACTGATTTATTTTGCGCCCAGTGATGCTCATGCTATTCCTCTTTTCATTCAATCAAAGATGTTACCTGTAAGTAAGTAAGTAAACATGATCTATTTTGACGCGATTGTGAATCTCATGCATGATATTTGGAAAACACCAGCCCCTTCGCCTATCGGAGCTCTTTTCACTAGCATGCCGGAAAACAGAATTATCTTCAGAAAGAAGTTAAGTCAGAAATTTTCAAACGCTCTTTTTCGAGAACTGGAGCGATATTATGGAATCAAATTTCTTCAGACTGGAGAGATTTATCTAAACCAATCTTTAATAAAAAAAAAAAATTCGTAGATTTTTATTTGAGACTCTTTCACATGGGGATGATTATGTTGAAGTCCACACGCTGACTCAAGTTCTTAAATTAAGTTCCTGATTAGTTCCAACCCAGAGTTTAGTTTATCTCTAGTAAATCATAGCTCCTAGTGTCAATCAAAACATGTAAATATACTTGTATTAAACGGTTTCGTAAATCCTTCTATAAGTAGTTGCATAACAATCTTATTTATGTATTAATGGTCTAATATAAATATAGATGTGGCCCGTCTAGATTAGCCCAGACTACCTGCGGGTTCGCGCTGTTGCTATTGTCAAGCTTTTTTAACTTTATGTGTATATATTTCTGTAAAATTGTAAATATGCGAGTCATAATAAAGTTGTAGTCCTAAGTTGCAGTTGGATATCGAGTTACATCATCATCCTTTCCAACGGGAGTAGGAATAACTCAAGTCGCTTGCTACAAAGCAAACGGGAATTGAGTGCCAGGGCCGATCAATCAGATCCTTAAGATTTGAACTTAGATGCCCGTAGGTCTAGTGAAGTGATTGAAAGTTGGAAATTTTCAAAATGTACTCGAGCAAGTTCAAGTAAGCGATACGCTTTGTTTTGCTTGGTACTTTAAGGATTACCTTGCCGTCGCCTGCACATTTCCTCGTCTCTCCTGGTTGGATCGCAAACACATTTTCCCGCGATTTCATCGCAGCTTTCCCCTCCCAAGCAAGGTGGATCGCACAAAGAATCTGCCAGAAACGGATAGCGGACTTATTTGACTGATGAAACAGCATAAAATATAACAAGCTTGTCAAGTGGCTAAAACGAAAAAAAAATTTTTTTTTCTTTTCTTAAATGACCACTTTGTTCAAAGGTTCAATAACAAAAATCAACCAATCAGATTGCTCTGTTGGAGAGAGCACAATCCCGAATGATCCTGCGGGACCACCATGGAACGTTGTCTTATTGTTTCACAGCTTACTTTTCTAAAGAATAATAAACTTGAAATTAACATGAAAGATTCGTTTTTCTTTTCTCCCAACTTTCTTAGCTTTACCGTCTTTCTACACGTCAGACGTAATTAAAAGCTCAATAAACATGCATATAAGGAATACCACATAAATTTACTGCAGAATAGCTTTCATTAGAATGGACAAACACTAGGGTTTCATAAGCCTGCGTCGTAGACAGTCTACACCGCTGTATTTTGAGGATTTTGTCCGACTGCACCGCAGGCTAGGGTTTCATCCACGGAGCGGACTAGAAAACAGAACCACCTTGTACAGCATAATAAACAGTACAACATGACAGTGCTACTCAATAGCTATCATATGGATGGTCACACACTAGGGTTTCTTTAACAAATTTACTTGTAAGAGCTTATATAGAACCCGGTTGTAAATCACAGTACATTTGTACATCACAGTACTGTTACTGCTAGGTTGAATCAATTTAAATTCTTACCTCCAATTGTAAAGACCTCAACATCATCAGCCTGGAAGGAAGATTCGCCGGTAAAATATGTAGTGGGATTGGAAATTCCGCTGACATCGTACACGCCACTAGCATTGATTTCTGTAGTAACCTGCTGGTTGTTGAAACATAGCTCGTCTTTATCTTTTCCCCAGCAAGGGCCGCCTTGCTTGTACCTCCTAATAGCCTGGTGTCTCTTCTCAGGTAACACTGCTAGCTTTTTAGGCCCATCATTCGGGTTGAAGGGACTTAGACTGAAAAGGAACGCGTTGCTTGAAGGGACGTTTTGAGCTTGATTAATCGCTGGAACAGGAGCAAGAAGTATCATCAACAGAGTAGCAAAGTACAAATGCAGGAGTGGACTCAGTACGAAATGTCATTATCAATAATGAGTCAAGAAATAGAAGGAATAGAAGAACTGTAGTTTCAGAATCGAACTCTGTATGTGAGAATTGATTGAGTCCGTAATTTGTACCAGCGGTGTTGCTTAGCAACAGTACTTCTGTACCTCGATAAGCCGCAAGCTAATTTTTCGCGATTTGAATAAGAAATGACAAAGTCAAGAACTCGTCGGCACTTTGACAGCGAGTTGCTATGCACCACAGTTTACTTTCCGACTGCGCACTAAACGGAAGTAAGAGAAGCGGAGGGTAACATTCGAGTATTTTCTTTTAACAATTCTAAAGTGTTCTTCGTGACAACTTAACCCATGACTTCAGGTTTTTTTCAGGTTTTGCACTCTGAGGGCAATGAGGGCACCACAAAATTCAAACTTGAGTTTAATTAAGGTAAAGATAAGTTAGTGGTCTGTTTCTAACCATTCCAGCTATGATCAGAGAACCCTCCAAATATGAAGGAATCCTTTCTTCCCAAAGTTATTGTAGGGCCTCTGTTATCACAGTTACTGTGGAAGTTAGCATTTGACCAGCCATCTTTTGTTCCTCTATAGCATGGATTCCAGTACTTATCGCCAAATCCTGATTCAGATAGCCACTCCATTAGCTGGTCCTGATAACTAGGTATGTGGCCGATTATAGCCGAGTGAAATCCTGCAATCATTATTGAATCGGTTCAACTTTGTATAAGCAATCTTATATAAAGATCACAATGACTGACTAAAGCTTAGCTGCTTTTTGTTTAATCGTTTCAAACAAGCAGTATATACTGAAGTTCCTTGTTATCTTCACCATATGTCAGGTGTTATAATCCATCAAATATTTTCGCTGGCGCGCGATTGGTCTAAACGCGTCACGTGAACGAATATTCCCCAGCTAAAACTGGGGAATATCCGAGAATATTCCCCACTTTTCAAAACTGCGCGCGTTTCGAAAAAGATTCGAAGAATAATAAACACAATAGCCTCCATTTGGGGCGAAAATATGCTCGGATATTTGTCCTTGGACATTATCTGTTCCTCGAAGCTCACAGTTTCCCTCGAGCTACGCTGTCGGCAAACTGTTCGCTTCTCGCAACAGATAATGTCTGCGGACAAATGTCCTAGCATATTTTCGCGCCAAATGGAGGCTCTTGTTTATATAGACTGAACATTTAGCTGCCATGGTAAAATTGCAAGTAATTTGTCTTAAAACGAAGTTCAAAAACGTTTTTAGAAACACGTTTTTGCTTTCTATCTCACCAATTAAGAAACGGGACAAAATGTTGGGCGAGTCCTATCTTGCAGTGGCTTGTGGGACCGTTTCAAGGACATACGGTCATACTGAAGCAACTGCAAGATGACACCGCTTGTCCCTTCGGAGTGCAGAATTCGAGGAAGATGAACCAAAGGCGTCAAATTTCGGGAGAACACTGAAAAGTTTCACCTAACTTGAGTTAACTTTTAATCCTATTAGTGTCGATCACCTTAATTATATATTCCAACCCCACCTTGTTAGGACGGCTAATGGCAAAGGGCTAGTAGCCTCACCTGTCAGTCTTGCACATGCCCGAAGCGGAGTGCATGTGCAACTAGAATTCACCCCTGTCCTGATATCCCGGATGCCAGTTTCTCCAGAACTTCCATCATCACTTACACTTTCAAACTTAATCTATAAAAAAAGCAGTACAGAAAGCAGGTAATTTTAAACACTAAATTAAACAAGAAAAATGAAGCTTTTCTCCCCTGTCCAACCAACCTTGAAACCTTCGGTAGCATTAACAGGTAGTTGAGCAGGGTGCCACTCGTTTCCTTGGTTACCAGCCAATCGCCACAGCAACGATGTCGCTTCATCTTGTCCAACAATGTAGACATTTAATTTGCCAACATCCTCTCCAGATATGTAGTAAAGAAAGCTTAAACAGTTTACTGTTCCCACAACATAATGACTTTCGAGAACAGAGAGATCACCTCTTTGACGAGGGTAAGACATTCTTGTTTGGACGTGATCTGTTGCTGAAAAACAAAAGACAAAATGCTGGTCAGCATAACGTAAAGCTTTAATCAGCCGGTTAAGAAATTTGACATTAAAATATTGACAAAAAGCCTCCATTCCAAATTACACAACTCCTGCAGAGTCTCCTTGTGATGTCACAATTTCGATCCTAAAAGATTTCCCTTAATTATAAGCTTACCTTCTGGTCGAACTTCAACCTCACACAGCATTAAGTTTCCGTTATCCACGAGCCTGGTTATGGTGACAAATCTTCCTAGCAGTGGGATAGGGCAACGAGCTCTTCGCCAAGCTTCCCTCCTAAAACGAAACGACTTTCCACATAAAGAATTATCCTTTAAATCTGGCTCATCATGATTTCCGATTCTTATCTCGAGCACGTAATTCACTTGCGATGAAGAAAATATATAGATGTGTACATCGCGAACTAAAATTTCCTTTTCCAAGTCAACTCGCCACCACGGGTCTTTCTGTGAACTGGTTAGGCTACAGGTTTCTGTGGGTGAATTGAAGCGACTGCCATCTGTTGCAAAGGAAGGATCTTTAACTACGCCTGACTGGGAAGCTGGTTTCTTGTAGGCGGCGTTGTCGTTTTCTGTAAAGAGAAATTTATTTACGTCTGCAATCACTAGTAACTTGTTAATTACACGAAATCAGTTGGCTTCAAGTGGAAGGTTTCCATTTATCTTCAACTGTTTGGGTTGAAAACTCGAACCAGCTCCAGCATCATATTCTCCAGCTTTATTTCATTACTCTGCTACACGATACTGGCATCCAAGTACCCAGCTAATTAGAGAATATTCGGTTTCTTAAGTTGTTTCGTATACTCTTCACCCCTCTTCTGTGGGATTTCAAAATATTTATAAACGTTCAATGTCTTGGATGCATTAAAACGTCTGTAACCTCTGGACTAATCTAACTCGCTAGAACTACTTGAATAGTTACTTACCTTTCAGTATATATAGATTGTAGCTTACCTTTTATTATATATACTTTCATTGCATTAACTCCTCCCTTGTCATTCACGCACTCATCAGACTCTTCATATGTTGTTTTAACGTCAAGATGGCCGCCCGTAGAAGACAGGCACTCTCCTCCGTTTTTCAAAGCGAACATCTTGTTTCCTTTCCTGCGGGCAGCGTTAAGACATTTCTCAACGCTCTTTTCACGAGTGGTGTATTCACCATCCAAGACTGGATCGTTGTTTTCTAGACTTTTTATCAGTGGTCCTGAATCTGTTCTAAAGCAACCTATTTGATTGTATTCTGTTGAAAATGAAAGGAGGCAACATGAGAAGTCGGCTTAATATGCTGGGTCGTTGATTTCTAGACTTTTCATTGGTGGTCCTGATTCTGTTCTTAAACAACGGTAGGGGTATTTTGCAGAACGGCGAAAGCCGAACGCCGAACGCCGAACGCCAAATGCACTGTTTCCTTGCGTTTTAGTAGTTTCACTCATGTTTGCTTGCGGTTAGCTTTTGCTTGTTAAGGACAGCATTATATTGCATATGGCCCTGCCTAACAAATAAAAGCAGACCGCAAACAGTGCACTCGGCATTCGGCGTTCTGTAAATTACCCCTGCCGCTTAAACAACTTATTTGATTGTATTATGCTAAGAACGAAAGGAGTTACATGAGATGTGGGTTTCATATGCTATCTGAACTCATATAAATTAATTCTGTGTTTATTAATGGAGCACAATCACCGCATTTTGAGTTATTTTGGTAAGGTACAAAATTCAGTACCTTTAAATTGAATGAAACCTGAAAACAGTAGTTAAGTAAAATGGAAAAAAAAAAAAAACAAACAAAGAGATAATAATAAGCCATAAAGGAACAAGAATGGTTAAGGATGGAGAAGATTGACACGGTTTACAAACGACGAACTTGATAAATTTAGGTTAAACTTTTCAAGATGCGCAAACCGTGACGTGGCTCCTTTCTGATGCTTTGTTGCCTTTTTCATCAATTTTAACAACATTATCGGGTTGGAACATATAAGTAGCATGCCGTTCTTTCAAACTTAAGGTGAGACTTGCTAATTTTAAACCCAAGCCCCGCTTCGAAGGGTAAGCTTGTAGATTTCATCCCGAACAAATTGCGAAAGCACCTATGGATATATATGGAAAGGATACGCACGTGACGGCTCGAAGGTGCCAAAGGTTTTTTTTTTTTAAGATTTGCCGAACGGGGCTCTGGGCGAATTTTGAGAATCTGAGTACATCGTGCAAGAGGCTTGTAAAGCTTTGGCCCGCAAGAAGGATTTCTGCTCGAGGGTTAGATCGGGCTTCCCGCTGAGCTGGGCGATTAGATTAGGGTCTCTGCTCAGGGATCAGATTGGGCTTTATCTACCCTGGGGGAATGAGTCCTCCTAACAGCGTGCTCGCAGATCACATTAGGCTTTATCTACTCTGGGGGAATGAGTTCAGCTCTCAGCGTGAGACTTACACAGGCTCGTTACCGTTTCCCCTCAGGGATTAGCTAAAACAGGCTTCGCTCTGCGCTTTTGTCGCGCTTTCCGTCTCCCAACCTCCTTCGCTATCCCACTCAATCCCCTACAGTAGCGAGCCCGCCATGTCTGGGTCATAACGGCTGGGCTGCAACTAGGAGTATCTTAAGACTCCTCGTATTCTCACCTAAATCTCGAGATAAAACGTCGTAACTTTGGCTCAGATGATCGGCTGCAGATACACGTTTGAGCTTCCAGGGGAAGCTTGGATTGCCGCTGTTCTTCCACATGTACCAAGGAAGAGCTATAAAATATAGAACACCTTGTAGATTTGCGCTTAAATGAATAAAAACAAATGATACGATAACAAACCCAATAGACTTGAATCTTCATTGGCTCTCAGAAAATTTATTTGAACTTACTAACTATTTTACAACCAATGGCAGATTTAATGATACGCGGTACACGCTAACATGAAATCCCTGAATACTGTTCACTATATCGTTTCGTTTATTCCAGGAACTATTTACTTCAGTAATATCATAGTGCTACGGCTGAAGGAAATGCTACATTTGTAGTATTTGTTTCATCTGTTTGAGTGACATGCCTGGAAACTGCTCGCCTCGAAGCTAGGAATATTTTGATTTTTGATTTTAAATGCAGAATTTAGAAAATATTCTTGAAGGTCAACTTTAGTTTCTGGTTACTTACTTGTGTTACCATAAAGCTCTTGCATTTTCTGTTGGGGAATGACCGACTCCCAGATTCTTAGATCGGCAATCTGCAGATGCTTTTCCCGTGTTAAAGCTGATTGAGATCTATCCCGCCCTATCGTAAACGTTGTAAATATATCGCCATAGTGGTATAGAAGACTTGCTGGGCTCGTTAACTCGGCAGCTAGGACACCATTGCGATAGAAGCGCAATCCCCATTGCTTACTCCACGTGATGCCCACGTGCACCCAACCCAGAGGGTAGTCTGGGAGTCGCAATTCCCAATTTTGATTTGACGTCGAGACTGACAGATGGTATGTGCGCGTAAATTCCTGGTAACCAAAGAGAATGCCAGAATTGTGTTCACCAATTCCTCGTGTTGTCAGAATGACGTCGATATTTTCTGCGGAAATGAAAAACTCCCTCCATCAAAAATTGCAGAAATTCAGGGAAAGGAACTTATATTAGGTAATTTCCAGGAAATACCCAAAAGCTTTTCAATTAAATGTGAAGTATCTCAACGTAATTCAATCATGAAAATGCAAATTTCACTTAGAAATATTTTAAAGGCCCAGCTATACCTCGCGAGGTTGTCCTCTTTTTCGGAAGTTTCTGGCAATCTGCCATTTTCTATCTGCTTCCCGGTGCAGTCAACCGAAAAATTAATGCTAATCTTTTCGCCGCTGGATCTTTCCGGCAATTTAACTCAAAGACTTGATCGAATGGAAATTGTTCCAGGAACATTTTTTTTTTTTTTTAATAAGGTTTATTAGCAAATATGTGTTCCTTCTTAATCTGGTTCTTACACTGAGGATCATTTCCCATTTCCCGGGGGGGGGGGGGGAGGGGCTCCTATATAAAAAGGACGTGGGTTTTCATCGGAAACTTTGGAAAGAGGCTTTTTATTTTATTTCATTTTATTTTATTTCATTTTATTTTATTTCATTTTATTTTATTTCATTTTATTTTATTTTATTTTATTTTATTTTATTTTAATTTATTGCAATAACATTACATGAGATACGAAAAAAAAAATGCCTACTCTACTTACAATGTTAACGTAACTTACAATTTAACAATACCAACAAAACTTACAAGACTAACATTATTTACAATTTGTTAATATCTTACATTACTCTCATATAGGGAGTTAGCTACAATAGGAGGCTTTCTCACATATTGATTTGTGATTTAGATTTATGTTTCTCAATCTTAATTTTGTTTGTCAAAATCGCTAAGAACGCAACGAAATAACACTCTTCTTCTTTTCTCGAGGCAGTATATAAATAATATTTGGTTATAATCAAGCAGAGGTTTAAGCCAAGATGACGAGCGAAGTTGTCTGTCACGCCATATATTTATTTCATTTTTACCGAGAGTGATCCTACCTCCGTTTTTGGAATTTCATCAATTAGTAAAGAGAGACGAAAAAAGGCCGACCTTCGGAACAGGTAACAAAATGATGGGTTAACGTTTGTCTTTCTCCACAGAGATGACATTTATCATGTTGCTTGATTGAATCTCTAAAAAGTGTCGGATTTGTGGGTAGAATGTGATGAATTATTTTGTATTGGAAAATGGCGAGTCTAGTGTCTTTGGTAACATGAAACGGAAGGCTATCAATGAGTTGTATTGTATGTTCTTTTACACTGGCTTCTTTCATCCTTCTTTCGGCTGTAAGCGTAACGAATTTACTCTTAACAAAGAATTTAGTTGCTGATCTGCAAGAGAGTTTATCTAAAAGATATCTTATCCTTCTCAGAACGTTTTTCTAAAGGTTCAGTAACATTTCCTTTGAGAATATTGATCCATTTTGAGGGACTGCGTGACATGGACCGAAATAGTTTAAGAAGTGTGTTTTAATTTTGAACTTGCTGCAGAATTCCTCAAAAGTTAGGAATCTGTTACCTTGAAAAAAGTCTTCAATTTTAGTTACTCCAGCATCGTGCCATTTTTTGTAATAAATGGAATAACCTTCTATCTTAATGTGATGGTTGTTCCAAACAATTTCATTTAATACCTGCTTTTTGGTAATTTTTTGCCAAGCGCACAGAGCTTCTTTGTAAAACTCAATCGGTATAGCAACTTTAAGTAGCTTTAAGTCAAAATTACACTGCAGAAGAAACCGACTACCAACTGGTTGTAGGTAGGAAAGAGGGGTATGAGTCCAAGTTGCAGTTCCATTGCTGTCACTTAATCTTCTTACGCAAACAACTTTAAGCGCTTAATTGATTATTTGAATATCCGGCATGTCTGGAAAGAGGTACTAAGATCCTGTTCTGGGGGTGTGGTTTGAATTATTTTTTCTCCCCTAAGAGGTTTACCAAGTCTTACATAACACATTATCTCCTGTCATGTTTTTTCAGCTCAATACCCTAAAAGTTACTGCAAAAGCTCCCGCTGTGGACCTTTTGAGGCTGAACACCCGAAGAGGTACCAAAACTGTGTTTATAACCCCTAAAAGGTACCACGAGCACCCCTGTCATTTCTATATGGGAGTCACCCCTCCCCCCGTCCTCCGGGATCATTTCCGAATCTTTTAAAAGGTACTTTTAGGGTACTGATCTGGTTGTCTGTAGTTCCGTTGTGTGTAGATTGTGTGTTATGTTTTATCTGCTTTGTCTTTGCTCTGTTTGACAGCCGGATTGTTTCCAAAACTAATTGGCACCCTCGTAGCTAATTACTGTAAGATTTGTTTGAAATGAAATACTAATGCAGATCACTTTTAGGGAAGTTTTCTCAGCTGTCAGTGAAAATTTCAGCTCATTTATCAGCTACTAGTAAATTTTCAACTCGGCTATCAGTCGAAAGCGCGTCAGTTGTCAGCTGACAGTTTAAACGGTAAACTTTGATTAATTCTGAGCTATATCTATCAGTTAACCCTGGGCGCTTTCAATTCGACCCAACTTGCCAGACCTTTTGATACTGGAGCAAATAGAGCGGAGATTTCCCTGGAATTTCCTTCCTTTTCTTCGAAAAATCCGGAAATTGTTGGATTGATAATTAGATGGAAAGGAAATTATCGGTGGGAGATTTTGGAAAATCTGCGTGGGTATACCTCACGAGGTTTTCGCCCTTTCAGGAAGTTGCAGAATGCAGAATTCAGTTCCATTAGCAGCTGGAATTTTCCCGAAGTTCAAACCGGAATATTTGGTCCAATGAAAACCACCCGCTATCCAGCATCTCTTCAAAGTGACATATTCAACTGTAATCACTACATACAAAGCGCAAATAATTCAGTAGATAAGGGCACCAATCCGTTCATATCCTAACAGAAGAAGCTCAAGGATCATCGGTGCGTGTCGTAAGTTAAAATTTAATGACCCTGGTTGGCTAGGGAAGTTGCTTCTCTCAACGGATTAGCATTTTATCAGGGTTTTTGTCTTAACAGTTCGCTGTAACCTGCACTGTTTGAATCACGATCCAACACGTCTCCCTGGGGGGTGCTCCCTTATATTGGCTATATAGGTATATGCGGCCTCCAAAGGGTATGGTTTTCAGCCGTTTTGGTCATAAATGACGTGTCTATTTTGGCCATTTTGGTCTTAAATAGTGTATGGTTCTTGTACTCTAGTCTTGAATTGGGTATGTTGTTCAGAAGAAGCTACTTTTTCATCATTATCGATAAGACCGTAAACAAAAGCCCTTCAAACTTACTATGTTTTGGGCAACTGTGTCAACTGTAACGGTCACATTTTTGGTCTGGTCATAAATAGGGCAAGGGTTTTGGGAAGCGGGCCGCACACCCCCACCAAATTTTTCTGTGAGTAACTTCCCCCCCCCCCCCCCCCGCACGACCTTCTGTTACGAAAAATTGTCTAAGTCAAGTTCTAGAATAATCTAGAACCGCAAGTCATTCAGCCGTGACCAATTTGTATAAAAACATTCCAGAACATTCTAATCCGTATGTCATTACTCAGATTAGAAACTGTGTCAAACTACTTAATTTAGCTCCAAACAGAAGTTTCTAGAACTTTAAGCCTCATGTATATTAGAGCGAGAGGTTCTTCTGCAAGAGAAGATTGATTCAAATTAGAAGAAGCTTAGTGCTGTAAATTCGTGAAGTTACCTTACGGAAAGAAATTAGTTTGTTGCTGTTACCAGCGATCCTGAGTTTTGTCTGGAAACAACCCTGCTCTACAACGATACTCGTAACACCCTCAAAAATTGCAAACGCTAATTCATCAAATTGTGTGTACCTTTTTCGCAAGCCGTGTGCCTATTAGTATCGCATGGTCTGTCGTTCCATATTCCGCTGTCACGTGATTCTCCACATTCTTCTTGGTTCATGTAGTTATTAGGTTCATTCTGGGCCCAAAATGTGACAGTTGGCAAGGAGCCATCATTCCATTTGAATATGTCCTTGTGAATGGCATCACGTCGCAGAGCAAGCCACCATGACTTCTCACTCCTTCTGACAAAGTTTTTCTCCTCCTCTGACGTCACTTTAAGAAGATACCCACCTTGGTCACGGCAATATCGCATCGCGTCTGGCCATGTTTTGTGGTAATTCGTAAACAAGTAGCAGGAACCTTGAAAATATTCCCAGCTTGGACGACAGCGGCCTGAGGAAAAAATCATGCGACATGTACAAGCCCGCAAATGATCCCGGACCGCAAATGATCCCAGGACCGGAAATGATCCCCAGATTGTACCGTAAATGATCCCGGACCGGAAATGGTCGCCCTGGCCATAAAACTTGGAAATGTGAGGACTCAGGTATTTGGACAGTGGATTTAAAATTTATGCAATCGCTTTTTTTATCACTGTGAAACTCAGAAAACCGTGAATATTTGGATTTGATTCCAAAAGGTTAATTTGGTACTGAACCAATCACAATTAAGTTTAGGAAACGCGAGAAAAAAACTACAACCAATAGGCCACGTTCGATATATCAATATTCTAACATCGAACCGAGGCTTTCGGGTCAAAATTGCAAAACTTTAAGTTTCCTTGTCATTCAATTCCAAAAGAAGACTTGGATACATAGGAAACACCACCAAACATAGAAGTTTGTTCTGAAAACCTCGGTGCCATGTTAGAATATTGATATATTGAACACTACCCAATAATAATCCTTAAATATTTCTGGTATTCACGGTTTTCTGAGTTTCAAAGTAATAATACAATATTTTGATACAACAGTTACTATGTGAAACGCAAGAAAATGTGCAGTACTGAACAATTTGAATGAAAATTTCACAACTTTAAAAATTATAATCAACGTCACGAAATCCAGTGTTTGAAATTTGTAGAATAGCTAGATCCTTCCCTGAATGACTTTATTGGGTCCAGGCCTGAGATGTATGATAACTCAGGATGTTCACTATGTCCTCGAATTTGGAGACAACTGAGAATTTCCAAGTGGATTAACTACATATTTACTACGGTAACTAGCAGGAAGGAATCTTAGGCACTTTCGTGGGAGCCCGTGGCTATCTAGGACGCAAGTATAAAACGTGTACAGGGAAAAGTTCTGAGCGGTTAATTAGATGGTAGAGGCATCTTCCAAGATTCATGTTTTCTTTTTGCGGTGCGTTTCCTAAACGAAAAATTTATGCGCAGTATGTCAAACGTTTTTTATTGCCGCCTTTATGCCTGAGGTACTTGTCTTTTCTTCTCCAAGGATAATTAAGAAAATATGTATCCATCCATAGACTTTTCATGGAGTCCACGCCATTCCTAACCTTTGGGGTTGGAATCAGTTCCGGTCCCGGGATCATTTGCGGTCCAATTTGAGGGATCATTTTCGGTTCGGAGATCATTTGCGGGCCGGGATTATTTGCGAGCCTGCACAGACACGGTTACATCGATTAGAGCTGTGTTCGAGTTCAATCATATATTAGAACAACAGCCAGTGAGGTTGCAGCCTCATCAGGTACAGTACATTATACTGTGTATTTTACTGCGCAAGCTGATTGAACGTGTGTAACCATTCTAACTTTTAATGTTGAAGAGAAATCGCAGCCGAACAGTCCTAGGAGCTGCCTTTATTATCTGGCCAACCGTTCAGTCCACATTCCGTTACGAACGAACATTCGCCAGAATCATCATATCAACTTTATTCAACACGTTAAGTCTTCTATTGTCTAGTTTGGGAACAAAATATAGGTCAAATTTTGACAAAGCATCATAGCATTGCCACGGCAAAGAAATGATTGCGGTGTCTCTTCGCACTGTCGCCCACTCCCTTCACTGTAGAAAAATCGCAAAGGGCGTGTTTTCACTTTCAAACGTGATTTTTTCGGGACGATAGGGAAATGTCCTAATTGGTTGATCGATCGTTTGCAGTTTACTGTGAGTGCTTATCTTTTAGCTAAGTCATCAACGGTCTCATGCAAAGATAACGTGCATGCAGCGAATTTCTCCCTTCTCTGCGACACGATAGACGTTGAGACACAGAAATGAAGTGGTTCTAATGCACGGATAAGTTATGCGAGAAACACGATTGTCAGTGGCATCACGATTAAGCCGTTTCAATAAACCCTCCTCTTTATAAAATCGAGGGGGCGGATGAACTTTCATTGTTCTCACCTGATACGTAGATTTCCACCCTCATGCAACAATGGTTGGTAGCTTTACATTCTTTAGGAGTAAATCTCACGAAGTTTGCTGTGAACGTCGGCAAAAGGACGTGTTTGACCACGGTACTGCCATCAAAGTTTCCTAAAAACTCCTGAAAATGAACCGAGGAAAGAAGACTGTTGAAATGCAATTACACACGTAGGACAAATTGAACTGTTTAGTCATTACTTCATTTGTTTCAAACTGGAATTTGCACTCAGAGTGCGATTAAACAGAATCTCAAAGGGATCCGTTACTTCAAATCCTCTTCGCGTTGCCCCCTGGCTCCAAGTTACAGTTTGCACGATAATAGAGTTGCTTTAATGAAGAGAAAAACTTGGGCCCCTAACTAACTCCAGAGTCTCAAAGAATCACTTTTACTTTGTGACGCTGATTACAAGAAACGCTGGCTCTTTCGAACTAATGATTAACATGAAGGAATGTTTTATGACTTAGTACTTTGTCCAGTTATGTAAAGGACTGAGTGTTAATTAATGCAAGATCTCTGTGCGGGGTATTAGGTTTGGTCCTGATTTGCAAATCCTCACCAAAACACAAATAGTTCTGCTATGGAAAATTTAAGTTCCCAATTCTTAACCTGTCATACCAATTTTGTCCCAGAATTCCAGGTTAAGTCCAAATGTTTGGCAGTAAAACTTGGTGGTTTTTTTACTCAAACCTGGAATAAGTTTAAACGGTTCAAGAATTTTGGGCACTCCGCCCCCCGCCCCCCGCCCCTCCACCTCCACAAATAGGGTTAATCAATACTTGCGTTCAATCTAGGACATAGATGGTTAATTGTCAAATGATACCTTGATGATTCCGTTCTCGTAGTAATCTTCCCAAGAATTACCACCCGATATTTGATAACTCAACGTGTACATCTTCACGTATCCATATTGATCTTTGGCACCCTGGGTATGTATGGTGCTCACGCTATATTCTCCCCCCAGGTCTATCTGAAGCCAGTCTTCGACTCGGCCGCACCATGAGGCGTGGCAGTCACCATTATTGTGCAGTCGAGCTTGTTCTGGTTCAGTCATGCATTTCCAGCTGGAAGACGACCATTGGCTGACGTCAAGAGTCGCAAGTACTGTTGAACAGTAAAGGTACAGAGTTAGTTCTGAAACATACTACAGATTATCCTCCTCTAATCCCCTCCCCCTCCTTCCACAGTGAGGTTTTCCTGGTTTTCCGCAAATCACCAGTTTGGTACATTCCTATGTAATAATATGACCACCGGCCAGTTTGCAGGAAAGTACTGAAAGCTGGTTTTCATTCGCGACGGGGTCGTAGTCGGAGTCGTAGTCAAAAGCGTGGAGCGATACGATCCGAGTGAAAATCAAGGCGACAAAGTCGGAAGCAACACCGATTCCGCTTATGACGAGTCGCTTATGATCTAGTGAAAACTGAAAAAAACCTGTCGGAGTCAGAAGTAGAAGCGGAAAATAAACCAATCACTCTACTTGATTCAGGGCCTTGTGATTGGTTGGTTCTTCTGCTCCTGCGTCCGACTCCGACAATCTAGTTTTCACTGGATCATAAGCGACGGAGGCACGGAATCGAAAGAAATGGAAACGTTCTGATTCTTCCGACTCCGATTCCGTCGAGTGTATGACTAGCTTTTCACTACTTCATAAGCACTCCGACTATGACTCCTACTCCGTCGCTAGTGAAAACCAGCCTCAAGAAGGCGGATTTTCCACCAAAGTTACTTTGGCGGATCAAGCATTGATATTCCTTTAGAGAACAAGGTCTTACCTTTTTCGCAGACAAAATGCAAAACTTCGTCACAATTTTTTGTGTGCCAGGTTCCAGAACTCACTGAGAAAAAGGCACAATCACTTTGGTTATCTTGATGAGCAGGTTCTCCTGCCGGCCAGTTTACATAAACAGGTTCGCTGCTATCGTCAGTCCAGTTCATCTTGTCTCCTGGAACTTCTCTAAGACCTATCCACCCATCGAAGTTTGTTTGAGCGCTTATGAAATCATTTTCTTGCATAGATCCTATGTTGACCAGGTTTGCAAATGACTGTTGGCAGTGTGTTTGGGAGTCGTCCCACGAGTTCGAAGTCGACGAGAAAAAGTAACAAGAACCTTGAAAGTATTCCCAGCCAGAAGGGCAGTACTCTGTTGACCAAATAAGGAGAAATATTTCCTTAATCGTCAAAATAGCTTTATGTATGCATTTTTAGGGCAAGCAGTGTTTTGCTTTTGCTTTCATTCAAGTTATCAAAATTCTATTTTTTATAGATAACCAGTTTGACATAGCTTGACTTGGCTATCTTATGTGCAGTTAAATTCACAGATAATTAGTAATAATTATAATAATTAATAATCATTATAATAATTAATAATCATTATAATAATTAATAATCATTATAATAATTAATAAATAATTATAAGAAATCATCCTAGAGGTCTCTTGCAATAAACAGCTAGGCGTGTATTCTCTTGCGTGTTTTCTCTTGCGTTAAGGGCGTGTAATCTCTTGCGTTAAGGAAAACTGACAGCTTACACATAAATCACTCTTAAGTTTGCAGAGTTTTAGTTCGGGCGTTTCTTTACAACAAGCATGATGTTAAACATTCTGATTACAGAGTGTAAATCGAAGTTATTTCGACGTTTCAAGGACACGTTTGCCAAAACAAGCATCTTGTTGACCAGTGTTTTAAAAATATACTTATTGGCAGAGTAATATTGTTACTTGCATAATGGGCATGCAACTTGCCATTTAATATTCCAACTCTCATACAAGCTCTTCGGTACCAGGTCCTCACTGTGAATCGCACATATCGTGCTTCGTATTCCGTTGGGTAAAAATAATCCAGTGATCCGTCTGAAATCTGGGGGGAAATATGATAACACCCAATGACGCTAAACGCCGCGGAACACACTTAAGGCGTTGGCATATATAACTGATGCAACAGGCTGGGGACTTTCCATGTCGTTTAACAGTTCCATGTATCATGGAATGGGTATACTGGTCGTTTAGAAAGGTAACAATATACAAAAATTAAATAAATAATGAAGGGGTTTTAGACTTTGGCCGTCAAGCTAAATTTTCTATTACCCTTAATCTGACCTCGAAGGGAAAACGAGGGAACTTATTTTCTTGAACCTAATCACTTAAAACGCAAGACAATCCTTTGTTGTTAAAGGCTTATAGCTACAGTGGACATGCTTCAACTAACTGCAACAGGCCACGTTCGATATATCAATATTCTAACATGGCTCCCATGGCCAGCTGGCTTTCTGGAAACTTCTATATCTGGTGGTTATTTCTTTGTATCCAAGTCTCTTTTGGGAATTGAGAGACAAAAGAAACTTAAAAAAATGTACACTTTTGACTCGAAAGCCTCGGATGTATTATGAATTTGTGAAGTAACTGGAAATCTTGCACATCGCTCAGTATGAGAATCCCACAGTTATAGTACAATCATCATTGCAGTTAAACCACACCAACCTTTTGAAGCAGCCATGTATCGACCGGCTCACCATCCGTTCGAAGTCCAATGGTATAGTTAGTAACCTTGCTGTCTGAGTCATGCGCTCCTTGTACGGCAACTCCATATATGGTGTGATTTGATCCCAAGTCCAATTCGAGCCATTCATCTTGTCGAATGTAAAAAGAACACCATGAACCTTGTTTGTTGTTTAAAATGGCGTGTTCTGGTCGTCCGTCTGCAGTGGTATCGTCCAGACTGTAACTTGCAGTTAAATGGGAATCAGGAATGTACCTTGCATATCTTACATAACGTGAATTGGCCGAAGCTGCAAGAAATTTTACAGAATACAACAAAAGTGCGAGATAAAAGTCTTAGGTCGATCAACCGTTTCAACCGCAACTGGTCTGGGTTGATACTATTGAGGTTTCTCGATAGAACACTTTTCCAACCGTTTTCGTTTGGAACGCGGTAACGCCTGGGAATAGTCCCCACGCGAGCTACAATCACGCGACAGAATCACGCAAATGCTTTTTCGACCGTTTTAACCTGGATTAAGGTTGGTTAAACCAACCAACCGAAAAAGATTTTTCCCAATGTAAGCACACACAAAAAAACAACTAACCCAACCAACCAGAAACGGTTGATCCCAACAGAACACGACCTTGATTACAATAGGTTAAGAAAGTACCTGTTGTAACGATCTTAAGTTCTTTCATTCGCAGTTCACATATATTGGTACCCGATTAAACAAAGTAATTTAATTGGAAAGAAAAAAATAGGACTATATGGAATCAGCCTCGATTTCATCTCTAGAAAGAACGGAGCTAGAGCATCTTTGCTTACCTTCATAATAAAAGGCCTCCATGTCATCAACCAGAAAGTATTTACTACCAGCTAGAAGGTTATCACGCTCGTCAGAAGTGAGGGCTAACTCAGCTGGAAACTCATAAGAGTTGTCAAGATTTGACGAGGACTCGGTAATCGAGGTAGGTTTCGAGTTTATAACGATATCATTGTCACCAAAAATGGGACCAAAGTGGCTTCCTTGCTTGGCTGCCTTGTCGAATTTGTCGCTTTTAAGATTCATTTTAAAAGGAGGCAATCCACGTAAATTCTTCAAGCTGAAAATGAAAGCGTTTTCACTCCAAATAAATCTATCTGTACCTGAAAAACAAATTTAGCAAACAATTTATAAAAGCAAGTATATATGAGACAGAATGATACTGGGAAAACTAATGCAACATTTGGTTGTCTGGGGCACTCATAATAACATTTAGACACCATATTTTGATTTTGCCAATCCCTCTACATGTACCCGACTGGAAAGTTTCCTTACAAGATCAGAGCTAAAAGTGGTCACTCATGAAATTACCTGAAACTTTTATAGTCTAAAGCTTATCTGAACTGATGCATGACGTTAGCACTGCTTCAGCACCAATTAAAATACGTAAAATGTTTACGAAAACATCCAACGTCCATTCTTACAATATACGTTCTTTTACCCCCAATAATTTTTACATAAAACCCTCATAACTTGAAATAGAAAAAGAATCGGTTCTAAACTATGGAATGAGATACCATGCTCTCTGAGAGAACTACCAAAAATAACTCATTCAAAATCAGAATTAACACTGTACCATTAAGTGTTCTCGAAGAAGATTCCATTATTGAGGTACACAAGATTATTTCTTAAGTAAAATGACGGTAGTAAATGAATAAAAGTAATACAAAATAACAATAGATGTACATACAGTATATTATATAATTAATCTGATAACCCCTTACATGTTTTGTCATTCTCTTGTCACCTTTCCATTTATTTACTGTTTACTTATTTTCCATTGTAATCTATTTATTAGTAAAAACGTTTGTGATTAGATCTTGATAGACTGGGCTATCGGCAGGCACTGTAAAAATGTAAATTGAGGAACGAAAATAAATTAAAGAGTGATTGATAGGAGATTGGTGGATTGATTGAAACGACGAATGCTTCTACCGCAAACAACCCATCTTATGTTATAGAAGGGCAGTGATTAGACAACCAAAGAACGATGGAAATAGAGGCGTCCAGCGTCTCATAATACCAGTAACACCAAATAAAGCTCTACCAGAGAGAGTTGTTAGGCGGTGGGGGCAATTCCAGCCTGCTATTATCATCATCATCATCATCATCATCATCATCATCATCATTATTATCATCATTAGTCCTTGCTCTCCTCTCGGAGAATAGGGCCATCCAGCCTGCTGTACCTTTTACATTTTTACCTTTACGAGTTATCAGGGTAGACTCTCTTACCTCCCCAGTTTTTGTCCAGAAATCCCCCAAATATATTCTGTTGAACTCGAATGAGTATTACAGTTGGTCCTTTGCCATCGCACCAGTAGTGAAAGCTGCTGCCTTTCCAACCTGGATAACTTCTGAAGCAGCGATACCATTTTCCTTCTTTCGGAAGGATGGAGTCCAGCCATGTTCCAAGAATATCATCGTGTTCATCTTTGTAGCCAGAAATATCTGTCATGAAGCGTGCTGTAATTGCAGTGTAAGAAGCCGTAAGCTTACTGACGATCTTGAATTGCAAACGTAGGTTGCACTAATTCAGTTACGATTGGTAGAAAATCTCATTAAAAAATTTAGTACCCACATAGCTCCCGCCTTCATAGCACCTAACAAATGAATGAATTACTGCACCTAAAGAAATTATTTTCTCTCTGTCTCTCACAGGCGTTTTTTACGATAACTGCAGAAATTTTCGCGCGCTCATTGGCTAATTTTCATTGTCAATAAGGGGACAGACAAATGAATTTATAATTTAGGCGATGCGGCAACGAGCGAGAGCGGAAAATTTGACGATTTGTTATCGTAAAAAAACAAACTGGCGTCAGTTTTTCTGTCCTGTTATTGACAACGAATTTCTTCATAACATTGTCAAAGTAGTCTGCGGATCCACTCGACTATCGCCTCGTGGATCCACAGCTACTTTGACAATGGTATAACGAAATTCATGATCAATAACAGGTCGACAGAAGCATGAAAAACTGACGTTGATTTGTTAAATTTCAGTTTTTTACGATAACTGCAGAAATTCTCGCGCGCTCATTGGCTAATTTTCATTGTCAATAAGCGGACAGACACATTAATTTATAATTTACACGATGCGTCAACGAGCGAGAGCGGACAATTTGGCAATTGGTTATCGTAAAAAAGCTGATGTCAGTTTTTAATGCGTCTGGCCTGTTATTGACAATATCCTGTTCTTGTCAAAGTTTACTGCGGAACCACTCGCCTGTGGCTCGTGGTTCCAAAGCCACTTTGACAATGTTGGGACGCAATTTATTTTCAATAAGAGAACAGACCCATAAAAAAACTGACGTCAAAACAAGAGGCAGAATAACATCTGGTTCTCGAGCGAGCTGCTGAGTAAAGCAAGAAAATTGCGTCGATTAATATTGGGAATATTGCACCTTTAAACCCACAATTTCCTGTAGATGGTGTAGGTTCCTGAACAAATAGGTAGTTTGCAACCACTCCCGAGTGATTTAAATGATAAAGACATTGGCGGCCATGTTGAAGGAGGACAGGAACAATAAAGTTAATGAGAATTATTTAGTTAATGGTCATTCAACATGGCGGCGATTATGTTGGTTGCAAACGATCTACATAATAAAATACTACTACAGATGCCATAAACTGATGAAGATTCTGATAAAGAACAGGACTCAGCTTTTAATCTCATTAGCGATTAGTGGTTTTTTCAAGCTATCTTCTGCGAATGCTGAATACACCATTACTTACGCTTGTAACGTAACCAGAAACTTAGCGACAGCCCTTGATCACAAAGATTGGGATCACTAAGGCATTCTGAATTATAATCGCCAAAATCGAGAAAGTCCGAACTTTGTATGCTTGCCACACCGTTCACAATGGACCATTTCCAGTCTCTAAAAGTTCCACTTCTGCCAGAAACGCTGTCACTCGTCCTCTTGGTGTCCGAACTAGATTTCGCAAAGTTCCAATGAAATAACTCTGTCGGCCAAAGAAAGAAAAAGAAAAAAAAAGAAAGAAAGGTGACTTAATCTTTTCGTAAAGTTGAGTATTTTAATTCCTTTCTGCCTCCTTTAAAGTGACAGTAGTCATTCACAACTGTAAAATAATATCGGGACTTAAGGTTTGCTTGCCATTAATTAATAAGCTGTTAATAACATAGAGGTTAAAGCTTATGGCTTAGAATGTTAGACTTAACATGATAAACATTTTTATTTTTACAAAAGTGTGAAAGGAAATCAGTTGATTTGTTTTGTTTTATATCTCACCTGAGAATTTACAAAGAGTATAATTCCTTTTTATAACGTTTCCTTTGCTCCATAATTGTACTTCCGGCCATGGTACGACATTTCCGGTTAAAGAAGAACAAGCATACGATATTTTTTCAATCCGAGAGAGATCGTCGATGAACTCGTCCCACATGTTAAAGCGAGTTAAGACTCCTTTGAACATTCCTACGATCATAAAACCAACGTCTGTGCTATAATTAGACCCCAAGCCTACTCCTTCCGCTATCTTCACACCATCTGCGTAAAATCCCCAATTGCCACCAGCAGAGGACCTCGTGATGCACACGTGGTGCCAGCGCTCACCTGTGATGGCGTCATTTTGGGCGTTGAAAATCCTGGTGAGTTTGGAAAGGTTTGTTTTTAATATTTTAACTTAAATGAACAATTAGCTCAGAAAGAATAATAAAAAAATGCGTTCATATTTAGATCAGAAACTTTATAGTACAGACACCCAATGGATAGAGTTTATTATCTGTGTTATGAAGGTGTCCATCAGGAGAGATTTGACTGAATATATGTAGGCCGGATAGAAAGTAAGTAGAGTTGAATATGGCATCTTGCTTGTTATTGAAGGGAAGTTGTTTTAGCCCCTGGGTGGATGATACCCAAGTTTATCACTTATAAGTCAGGGTGTGTGAATGAGGTCAGATAGTTAGAGCCCCCAGTAGTCTAAATACCTTAATACCTTAATACCCCTTTTCTCTATGTATTGTGCCCCAACCAGCGCAGAGGTGCTTAATACTATGATACTTAAACGAAGTGATTTATAATCGCATTTAATCACTTACCTTTGATCATTGTGTATGTGAAATGAGTAGCTCCCGTTTTCGTGGAAGGAAAAGCTTACCAGACTTTCATTTTCATTATTCTGAAATGAGAAAATTGTTGACCACCCTGTTGGTAATTCCGTCTTAAGCCACCAGCAAGCTGTAAAGTCCTTGAGGTCAGTTATTCGAGGAAGGAGTATGACGTCAGATGACTCACCACTGAAAATCAGCTCATAAGACCAGTCACGTTCTTCGGACAAAAATAGATTTCAATATTAGGAAAGGTAACTACCAAAATGAGGGAGAGCTGAGCAATTATCAAGGCTCTCAGTATCGCTAAGGTAATTTATATATATTGAACTACTTTTTCAAACTTAATGTCTTTACATCACTTAAGAATTATAGAAATCAATAATGAAAATCACATTTTTATGAGTTTTTGGAAATAAATAGTGAGAGGAGGGTGGCTCACTTTGCATCCCCGAACTTAATCTTCAAACATTAAATTTCAAAAATGTTCACTATTGTAAATTATAAACTTCGTATTCATTGTAAGCCCAGTTGTCTGGTAGCTTTCATTACTTTACCCCGATTTCAGTAGCATCAAGCGGCTAGGAGTTTTGTTAGTTTCCTCCCCCGCGGAATGAGACGCTTAGTCCATCGCAGGTTAGTACCAGCATTCTAGCCTATCAGGTTGGCCCAACTAACAATGCACTGGTTCCCATTCATTCTCCTTGGCGAAGAGAGGCGCTGTGAGAGAAAAGCGTCTTTTCCAAGAACACAACACAATGTCCCTGGCCAGTGCTTGAACCCGGACCGCTCAATCCGTCGTCCAGCAGCGCACTGACCATAAGGCCACTGCGCCTCCCATGTACCATGCAGTACCCTCTACTCTTTACCTCGAAGTGGCTTTACTTTCATCACGGATTCCTTGAGAGAATATTCATGTCCCCTCCACGTTTTCCAGTTGATACCCTTGCCATGAGCACTATCACCATATTGGCCATTTAAATGTGAATAGTGACACTTGTTGTACCACCACGCTGCTGTAAATCGCTGTGCACAGAATTCACTTCCGTGGAAGTCGTTATCTTGTTCCTTTGTGCTAAACATCATCCCGTTGTGATAAGACATGGAATCTCCTGCTGTTCCAGAGAAACCTGCAAGTTGCACTACATACCTTTCGGTTTCTGTTGCCACATGAAAAAAGTCATAGGACGCATGCGCTGTTAGATTATCAAAGTCCGTAAGTTCTATCAAGAGTTGCGAATCTTTTGCGGTAATTTTATGGATGTTGTCATTTCCCAGCCAAAACTCTGACGCTAAGTCTCCAAAGCCTCTTTTGTAACTATTCCAGTCGCGGTAGAAGTCCACAGAGCCGTCTAATCTCCGTTGCAGGACGATCCAGCCGCCTCCATTGGTTTGCTGGTCACAAAACACGGAAATGACGTCATTTCCATCGAGGTTGATGCCATACACACCATCTTCAGTGTTCCCTTTATGAAGCACATCTAAACAGTCACGTCCATACTCTGAAATAGCACAAAAGTCACTTACGTAAAACAAAATTTTATTTCATAGGGGAGGTCAAACTCCAGGTGAAGATGCGTCGTTATGAGTCTAGTGGTGGTGGTGGTGGTGGTGGTGGTGGTGGTGGTGGTTGTGGTGGTGGTGGTGGTGGTAGGGAGCGGGGAGAGGAAGCTGAGGTGCGGGGTGGTTGCCCTATCAGGAAAGATAGAAGTTCACAACTTTCCTGACAACGCAACATTTAGGTTGACCCCAAAACAATCCCAAGGATTAGTAAAGTATCGTTCTATACATGCATATGATGGCAATATCGATTCAAAATAAATTCATTTGCACAAACGGATAAGACTATACTCAGGTAAAAAATGGCTTAGACTTTGAAAACACAAGTCAAGAGCGTCTTTTCTTTTATCAAATATGCTGTTTACCATTAGATAAAACAATCGAAGCATTTTGAAGCTTGTCAATGTACAAAGCACACTGCGGACTGCATTATGCAGGCCGGGTTAAAATTAAAAGCATACAACAGACCCGAGGAAAGGTGCAGGTAGATAGACATAACTTAAATCAATATATATTAGTGTAACAATTTGTTCCCAGGCCCCTGCTTGTTTTAATGCTCGGAAAATTCTGAGTTTACTTACCAAATGGAACGGGATTAAAAACTAACAGAAATCCTGTGGCTGTCACAGCAGGGTCTGTGTGGAATGTGAGGACTGCGTAGAGACCAGTTACTAGAAGTGTTTTCCCGCTCTGCTCGCCACAGTACTTGCCAAACACATGATTTGTGTCGTTGGCAATCGTCAAGCTGTCAAAGCTGTAAAGATATAAAAATTCTTTGTTGTTGTATTTTCATGTACAACACACTTAGAATTTTTTAAAGAGAATAACAATGCTTGCAGTGTATGAGAAAAAAAGAAAAACAACAACAACAACCAAGTTAGTAGGTGCCATGTGAACGACTTTACGTTCGGAGAGTAGCAGATGGCAGAGGGTGGGCCCCTGTGATCAAGGAATAATATGTTTTTTTTTCTTTTCTTTTTGTTTTATTGTTTGTAATCAGTTACAAAAATCCTAAGTGAGCCTAAATTCAAAATGTTCGAATATTAAGGGGTCATGGTAAATAATGAACAGTTCATTGCTCGATTAGCTACTTACAATTATTTGCCTGCTTACTTCCTTGCTCGACTGACTGACTGACTGACTGACGGACTGACTAATTGAAACACTTCCTAACTTCCTGGTCAGCTGCCTGCCTGCTTGATTGATTAATTGATTCATTGATGGATGGATGGATGGATACATGGATGGATGCACGGATGGATGAATGGATGCATGGATGGATGGATGCATGGAAAGATGGATGCATGGATGGATGCATGGATGCATGGATGGATGCACGGATGGATGCATGGATGGATGCATGGATGGATGCATGGATGGATGCATGGATGCATGGATGGATGCACGGATGGATGCATGGATGGATGCATGGATGGATGCATGGATGGATGCATGGATGGATGCATGGATGGATGCATGGATGGATACATGGACGGATGCATGGATGCATGGAAGGATGGATGCATGCATGAATGTACGGATGGATGCATGCATGCATGGATGGATGGATGCATGGATGCATGCATGGATGGATGGATGCATGGATGCATGCATGGATGCATGGATAGATGCATGCATGGATGGATGCATGCATGGATGCATGGATAGATGCATGGATGCATGCATGCATGCATGGATGCATGGATGCATGCATGCATGCATGGATGCATGGATGGATGCATGGATGCAGGGATGGATGCATGGATGCATGGATGGGTGGGTGGATGCATGGATGCATGGATGCATGGATGTATTGATCAATTGACTGACAAACTGACTGACTAACTGACCGGCCGACTGACCGACCAATTGACTGACTGAATTACTGACTGACTGACTGACTCACTCACTTACTCACTGGCTGGTTAGCTGAGTGACTGATACTGGCTAAAATTGCATGTGGTGTTCATCTAGGAGCAAGATCGTCCATTTTTAAAACAATACAATTACCTGCACGAACTCTCAAACTCTAGGTTGAAATCAATAAATGAAATGTTCATCGCCGAGCGGTGTGGAATAGGAACGTGGTAAACACAAGTTGTTTTTCCTGGGTAGGTGGTAGGATATCCGGGACTCCTCAGTGTGTTATTTACCACAGATCCGCAACCTTTAAGAGACCAAAATGCTTTCCGGTAACATACATTCAAGTACTCCTTTGCGATATATTAAGGTCATTAAAAAAATCGACAAAGCCTTTGTATAGTTAACTATCTGATATTCCACAAGGATGGCGCCCGCTACAAACTAGTCTGTTTAGGCCCAAGCAATTAACACTTAATGACTGGTCCCGAGTGGAACAGTGAATTTTTTTTTCCCGAGAATCTCAATATTTCCCGAGACGAAGTCGAGGGAAACAAACTTCACTGTTCCCCAAGGGACCAGTCATTAAGTGATCTGTTATATAGCAAAATAAAACAAAGACAAATTTCGAAAATCGCTCTGATCAGATTCCAGCGACAACATCAGGCTACTTTCAACTGCACGCTCTGATCACGTGCAACAGCGGTCAACATTTCGCGGGTAACAGTGAACTGCTTCCCGTTCGACGTCATAGTTTTCGCAATGTTGCCCGCTCATGGCATTTGGCGGTGAACAGTTTCATTGTTAGATGTCATGTGATCATGAACTAGCCAATAAATGGGTGCGTTGTAGCGGGAAAAACGCCTGCTATATAACATCACTGGTGGTAGACGCGGGTGGTTTCCATTGAAAAATATCTAATGGAATCACTTTCAATTCTTCAGGATTGAATGTGAACCATGGAAAATGTTTGTTTGCTTTTTTTTGCAAAGACATCGAGAATTTACCAGCGAGACAGACGGAAAATAGGTGCAAAATCGTTAGCGTGTATGTCAGTTCGGTAGATCATATTTTTCTCCGTCTGATAAGGCTGACAAATTAGTCTGAAATATCGCCCCAATAACACCAATTGAAGCTAATAAACATTTCACAAGTCTCTGGTTTCCAAACTAAACTGTCTCGCGGTGCGATAGATTTTACTTTGTAGCAGTACAAGTCTTTCTTGCACATTGCACATTGGTAGCATGTTTAGCTCATTTAGAACTTGAGGAGATACATACATATATTACTTTATTTACCTTCGAATTTCAGAGTAGCCTACGCAGCTAATATCTCAGAGCATTTAACCATTAGATGAGGAACCAGGAACTACGTCCCCTACTCTTTTCGATCAGTGTGTGGGTTCTTTTACGTCCCACAGAATTAATTATGAAGAGTTGTGAGACGGGGCCTACGGTTTATCGTGCTTATCTGGCCCGAGAAGACTAGAAAGTCTAACCATTTGCAGATGTCATTACAAAGGCAGCACTTTCTCCTCAATTATGTCAAGTAAAGACCCTAAGTGTTGGTCCGGCCAGGGTTTGAACCCGCGACCTCCCGCACACTAGTCCGGTGCTACACAAACTGAGCTAACCAATCGGCGGTTAAAGAGATTTCCCTACCCAAAAATAAAAGTGAATTTAAACGCGCAAAATTTCTAAGTTAAAAAAAGCGCTTATGTGACCATACATTCTGTGTTCAATTTTAATTCCTATATTTATTCATGACTTGTTTACAGGGCTGGGTGTGCAGCTCAGAGTGTTATTCCCCAACCAGGGGCACAGGCCTCTGAGGGCTAGAGTAATTACAAGATTAATTTTCCAGACCGTCAGACTAAATAAATCGTAAAATAAAATTTGAAAGCTTGAGAGTTGAGATGAATATACTTCAACTGTGAAACCTAATGTATGCTTATATCATAATTAAGACTTAATTAACGCCGCAGCGGCACACGTGAATTTCATAGCAACAGAATGAAATATTTACATTCGTTGTCACTGTCGCAGTTTAAATCGACCGAATGTAAATACGTATCTTTAAACGCAAGTCACACAAAAAGTATAACGCTAGCGCTTAGGTTAATAAGGCAGGGATTGTTAACAAAGATTTGCTTGCACTTACTATTTGTAAAAGATATCTGAAATCCTATCTCTTCCAAAGCGAAGTCCGAGTGAAATGTTAACAAGGCGTACTCGCCATTAACAATAACGTTATGTCCTGTCTTCTGGCCACAGTACGTACCAAATGTTTGATTATTCTCGTTGGAAATCCTTAAATAATCAGCTGAGCTAAAAAGAAAAATACTTAATGTTACAATCCTGGCAAATAGTTTCCCACTACCCAAGATAGCGGGAAGCTAAGTGAGGCGGGAAATGAGAGGCTCCGAAATGGCGAGAATTGCAATAAATAGGAACGAAATTTAAAACCCAAAGGCACAATATTTTGAAAAAGAAAGGGAAATGAAAATAGGAACCTCTACAGAGGGTTCTGTAACGGAGAGTAAGGGGGATAGGGTATCGGGTGGCTTCGGATTCCTGTCCCCTTACCCCACAGTTATGCCTCCACTTACCATGAGCTGCTCTCCTCCAGATGAAAGTAGCTAAAGGTAATGTTTAATTCGTAGTAGGGAAGAATTGGAACTTGATAGACACAGTGCGTATTGCTTGGATAGTAGTCAGGATATCTAGGACTGCTTACGGAGTTACTTGCCACTAATCCACAGCCTTGACAGAAAGAAAAAAACAACAGTGCAAAAAAGTGTATCGGTAAAAATGTTTTCCCATCAACAACAACTCGTTATTACTGACAATAAGATTTTGAACGGCTCGAGTCTCTACGGTGTGGTAATGGACTGATGAGGCTGAAGCAATAATCAGGGCACACGTTGTTTCTAGTGTTTCTAGCTTACGCACTAACTTTTTAATTCTAGAAGCTTTAGATTAATAGGGCTTACTAATTAAACAACAAAGTGTTTCTGTCGAGGAAATAACGGCAGATAGCTGCGCCGCGAAAATTGGATGTTCCCAAAACAAATATTTGTTAGATTTAAGAACATCAAATTTTCAAGGGGCAACTATCAGACCGATAGTTCCGAGAAATGAAACACTGTATTGTCTTATTCCGCGCGCAAGTTGAAAAATCACATCGAGGTATCGTCAACTTTTTAGATGAAAGGCGTGAAAGCCATATGTAAAATTTGAAAAAAAAAAAAAACCTTACTGAATGCAGATCAATCAAATATCTATTGACCGCAGGTTACAGTCTCCAGACACGATTGGAATTGTTTATGAGTCAGTGGAGTTCGAGCAATTTTGGTGATTTTGGCTAGTTTAGTTGAATTAATTTTGCAAAGAAGCTACTCAATCTGAGTTTAGATTGTCTTCAAACCTCAGTTTGCTTTCCCTGCCATTTCAAACACCTTTTCTTTAGGTGAATTGGGACAGTTATTATCAGTAATGGATTGTAACTCAGAGTAGGCCATTTCCAAGTTCACGCCTCGTGCAAAACCTTTCATGTAAAAATGAATTTTATTTGCATTAACATGAACATCTACGCAGAAAACATTTTCATATGAATGGTTTCGCACGAGGCAAAAGCGAACAGGGAAATTGCCTATCGTATTCTAGTAAATATATTTTCTTTTTCAATTCTTGTCTTTTTATAGGGCGTCGATAAAATCTGGAACATGGAACATCCCGGAACATATCGGAACATCCCGGAACATCCCGGAACATCGAATAATTATAATAATTATGAGAAAAATATGTAAAATTAAATTTTCAAAAATTAAATTATGCAAAAATAAACTGGTTTCAGCTCGGGAAATAAACAAACAAACAAACAAACAAAAACAAAAAAAATAAAGGAAAAAAAAGTAATAATGATTGCGATGAGTGAAGGCTTGCAACTTAGAAGACTGATCCATTCCTTCAGATCGTTCGCCATCAGTTTAACCACGTGACTGTCCCTTATTCCCAGATTTCGTTCTTCATAGAAATCCAAGGGAGTGGCGTTCGAACTCTTATGAGTACGCGAGTATGATTTCTTTATTCAATTCGTTACACAATTCAAAGATATGCGTATACACGATTTCTCATGAAGAAATAGTTGCTCCACGAGATAGAAATAGAAACTCTTCCGCGTTGAGTTTCTTGTCTAAGTTCGGACTACTAAAACTCTAATGACAGTGTAAACAAATACAAACACAAAATTTAAAAACGTTTGGCGACACGCTGTCTTGCAGGGTCGCTGGTCAAAACTTTAGTGTCTCAAGAAATATTCGTTACACATGTTGGCGATCAGAAATTGAATTCTAAATGTCGGCAACAGTTCAAATGTCTTTCCTGGAAAATGTTTTGTCCAGTACAAGTTAATACCTAATTGATTAAAAACACTTTTACCACAGGCTATAATCTATTCATCGCTAGTTGAATTGTTATCTTACATTGTTATCTGACATTCGATCACACTAATCTTTTATAGAGCCATTCGAGCGCCAAAGTAGACCAAACATTTGAAGCACGCACGTGAACGCACTGCTCTAATCTTTGATTACTACTAGCTTATTAATAATAACTTGCTTGTTACTCGGGCTTCCGCAACTCCGCTATTCATCGTCCGAATCGTTCATGTTTGTGTTGAAAAACAGAGTGCTGTAAAGCTACGTGACACAATTTGCGGGAAAGAAGAGGAACCTGCACTCATTGTGGTCAGTTGAATGACCTACCCCTCCCCTACCGACTCCCCTACCCTCCAAAATATCTTTTCATATTTGGAACTGATACCACTTTATTTTTGTTTATTTTATTTTAGAATATTCAGTTTTACATATTTTTCTCATAATTATTCTAATTATTCGATGTTCCGGGATGTTCCGGAATGTTCCATGTTCCTGGTTTTATCGACGGCCCCTTTCTATATGCTGTGAGTCGATAACATTACCAAAATAACAAATAATAACACTAGTAATAAAAATACTTAAATAACTGGAAGATGCAAAATCTTGACCTCCATCGAGTTCCACTCTCATTGCTATGTAATTATTCGATGCTATTGGTTGAAAACGGATGTAACGTGCAGTGATTGGCGGATCAAGGTCAATGTAGAAGGCGAGCTACATGTAGACTACGAGTAGTCCCTCTTTCGCCTAGTCCGTGGTACGTGACGCGAAAGAAAACCGCGAGAAAAAAATGGCCGCGCAAAATCCTGGGGGCGAGGAGCACTCAAAAGGAGGGATTACCGCCTGCAGAAAAAGTTTTTGGGACCACTTTTCGAACGAGCTTTGTAACCGTCCACAAATGTGACGGTCGAGACCTGGGTTCCACTTCACTAAAAATGGCGGCGGGTCATTTTGCAATTTATGTGCGTTGGCTGTTGGGCTGGCGTTACATATCTTCGCTACACAGTGCTGACGAGCCCCAAGAAGGGCGAAACAGCTGTCCACTGTTGCGATCCTACTTTATCGGTTCTTGTCATGTTGGTGTCTCGAAACGTTTTTCACGTAGTATCAGCCTTGCAGTTTATTGCTTGTCTTCAACTCTGAATGGCGCGGCCTAAAATATGTTTATCCAGATCGACATTTTTTTAGGGGAAAAGCGAACGAATAAGCTTCTCAATGGCAAGAAAGCATGTGTACCGAAGGAACAGATGTTACAGTTGTTCTAGAAACTTGGAGAAGATACTGATGTGCTCACGAAAAAGGGTCCCAAAACATGTTGGCAAAAGAGCGAGCGATATTTTGGGACCACTTTGGACTGAAATTTGATAAATGTTTTATCTCAATTTAATGGCAAATAGCTAGCTAAATAGTTAGGCTCGTAACGTACTGTAAGATTAATTTCTGGCGGGAATTTTGCGCGCTCAGAGTTCTCCATTTTATACAGAACGTCTCCCTGTTTTATCACTCGTTCAAGCGGCTCTCTGTGTTTCACCTTCTTCCGTTGGAATAACTGGCTGCATTGAAGATGTATCTGACTCCACGAGGCATTCAGAATTTAAACAATAATTGCTTTGCAAATAGTGTATTGCAAGCTTTACTTTCATCAGAAAGGTTTTCAAAGGGTCTTGAAAGCATTCAACATAACAGAGATAAATGTTCTGTAAAAAGCACAGGTGAGAGGTTGTATATTATTACCACCACCCTCCCCCCGCCCCCTAGTTTCTTTCTTTCTTTCTTTCTTTCTTTTTTTTTTTTGTCCTATGTTTAGGAGTCTTATCCTGGATATTTTAGAATTCAGAAGATTTTCTGCTAAGTATAACAAATACACCCAAGTTAAATAAGACAGAAGAGTCAATAGGCCACTTTCGATATCTTAAAATTCAGCTTGATAGTGAGGCTTAGAGGACAGAAACAAAAGAAATGAATAAACATGGTCATTCAATTTCCTTTGTTTGTGTCCTCTAGCCCTCGCTTCAAGCTAAATTTTAATATATCGAAAGTGGCCTATTAAGTCAGTTTTGTTCTGTTTTCTCTCTCACACCAATAAGCATGTCATCAATGACATCTCTCACGACATCACATCTCTCAAGAACAATGAGCTACCAGCTCCAATCAATGGGTTTAAAAAGGTGCTATGCCCTTGGTTCATTTTAGTTCAGGTAGTAAGCCCCCCTCATCCCTCGACATGTTTGTTGTTTGTAGAACAAAATGTAGTTATTCGTAATCTTTAACCATCTAAACTTAAATATTGCAGTAATTTTTGTCTCTCTAGGTGATAATTATGTTTGTACTTGCCACTAAAAACGTGTTCCAGAAAATATCCATACTGGTCCCTTAGAGGGGTATTTGGTCTGAACCCCTCCCCCTAATCTCTGTGGAAATTCCAGATTTGGTTCATTCTGTATGGAATTTCCAGTAGCCCTCCTTGGGATGGGTATGGATATTTTCTGGTACCATCTTGATCACCTTGAGATGCAACACTAAACAGTAGTTTTTGAGGTACAAACAAAAGATGAGGAAATAAAAGTAAATAATTATATATTAAAGGAAAGTTTTATTGAAAGTTTGATTGATTAACAGTGTCGTGTTCCCCCCTCCCCCCCCCCCCCCACCCTTACAATCATGCTGACATTGACATGGACACCAATGACTATTGTGTTCCCATGGATGTAGATTTTGATCTCCCTTCAACCCAAGATGACACTTCCAGCAGTCAGTCATCTGACAAAGAATCTAGATTTGAAGCAGACAATCAATTACAGGACATATTAAGACTTCACAGGCAAGTGCAAGATGACATCCAACTAAAGCTCAAAACGACTGATAACAATTTTAGGGCATGCTATATGAAATACTTAGAAGTTTATAGAAAGATAATATTAAAAGCAAGAGGTCAGGCACCTGTTGCTGCACTTGCGACAGCGTTTGTACACTTTGGTAAAGATCAAAACGGACTTACACTGCCTATTCTTCACAACAGCAAGGTCAAAATCAGAGTACAACCCACATCAATATCGAGAAGAAATCGAAGTTAAAAACATCAACAACACAAACAAGTGGTCCAAAGCCACCTTTGAATGGAGTAAAGGGGAAAGAAACTAATGGAAAACACCGGCTGAAATTACGGACGACTGCATCAAACACAAAACGCCAGCGTAATCTGGCCAGAAATGTGAAACTGAACCTTCCCAATGCTCGGCACGCTCGTTAGGTACTGTCAAAGTAACAAAACTGTAAATGCCTGAAAAGATGCACAAATCTCATATTCTTTCTCATGCTTATGCAGGTACATTGAACTAAACCACCAATAATATGTCTCTGACAGTTAAGATGTTTCAGCCCCTATTTTCACTAGTATCAGCTGGTACAAGGTCTTTGGGGGTGGGGTGGAGATCGGTTACATCTAAGTAAGTTTTACAAAATTTGTTTGAAGTAATCAAGATATAAAGCAGGTGGGAGACAGGGGGGAGCATACTAGGAGAAACAGGAAATGTTAGCCAAGAACAATCTCTCAAAGGTTACCGTGCATCTTCATAATTTTACAAATGCATGTTAACCACTTTCTATGCCTCAAAAAATAAAAACCAGGTGGCATAACAAATACTAACAAGACCAGGATTGAGATCATTGCCTATACCTGCTCTACCAGCCCTAGAACATTACTTCTATTCACTCCACTGTGGTACAAGTACAAAAGCATTCAACACAATGTAAGGTTTGCTGTGCGGACGCATTACGGGCCTAGATGCGTCCGCATTTAAAAAGAGCTTAATATTTCTATTAATTAAATCTGTTAGTATTAAACGCCAGTAACATGTACAGCTGGCAGGTTTCATTGCATTGGACAGTTTACTGAAATAAATGCTCGGTTCTGACACGATAGTTCTTACCTTAACTCCATAATTGAATCGCTGATCATGACTCCAAAGTGGTCTCAAAATATCGCTCGCTCTTTTGTCAACATGTTTTGGGACCATTTTTTCGTGACCACATCAGTATCTTCTTCAAGTTTCTAGAACAATTGTAACATCTGTTCCTTCGGCACACATGCTTTCTTGCCATTGAGAAACTTATTCGTTCGCTTTTCCCCTAAAAAAATGTCGATCTGGATAAACATATTTCACGCCGCGCCATTCAGAGTTGAACCCGCCGCCATTTTTAGTGAAGTGGAACCCAGGTCTCGACCGTCACATTTGTGGACGGTTACAAAGCTCGGTCGAAAAATGGTCCCAAAAAATTTTTCTGCCTACCGCCTAAGTCAAGGAGTTTGAATTATGCGTTGCTCTCACAACGCAAAAATATGATTGGTTTATGTTAGGAGCGTTGACAACACGTTGTCAACATTCGAGAAACGTGTGACGTCTTGCAGGAATGTTTTGGAACCGGAGCAAATCGAAACTTTGGAATCGGGCTTCGCAAGCCGTGTTGTTCTTGCGATTCTGCAAACAGGCTTTGGAAAGATTTAAATCTATTAAGTGTTTTGTTTGGCAAAGCTTTCCGCCTCTAACCCGACTGCGAGCGTGATAGTGATTTCGCCGCTCAACAGCATCGTCCAAGAACAATTCAGTAAATATGAATTCACGGCTGAGCTCGGCCTTTCTGCCGTCCATTTGAAAGATTGAACCGGACTTTCACTTGAGACCGAACATTCACACGAAATTTTCCGCTGCTATCGGCAAATATTTCAGCGCAGTTGGATGATATCCTATGTCAAATACACAATGTAAATTCTCGGTTGAAATTTTGCATTTGAAATTTTCGCAATAACTTTTAGATTTACACCTACAGACGCAGCAAAAATCGTTACAAGATCCCTCCGTCGCCGTCTTCTTTTTAAAACTTCTTTGGCAGTTTCGCTGAAAGAACATTGCACGAAGATCTACTTCTCATGGCATGTTTTTGCCTCGCTACTTGAAGAGTATAGTTGAGCATTTATTCAGGATATCTCCCAAGGTTTAATAATAATAGGACGTCAAGATGAGAAATCCTACACCGAAAAATCACTCGGCCGTGGAAGGTCAAACTCTGTGGCTTAGGTGGTAGTCCCTCCTTTCGCGCGCTACTGGCCCCCAGGATTTCGCCAGACGGACTAAGCGAAAGAGGGACTACTAGTAGTCTAAAGGTGAGCCCGCTGTAACGTAGGTCGTTATGATTCGTTAATTGACGTATATCTGATATCCATTACTGGCATTGCTTTTGTAACTGAAATTTTGGACAATATACAAGGTGTCATTTGAGTTTGTATTGTGTGTAACTGGCTTACTAGAGAGAAGACCTTCAAAACTAAGTACCTTGTTGACAACCATAGAGTTCCACTCTCATTGAAATCCACGTCTTTGATTCTACTGGTTGAAAACGGATGTAACGTGCAGTGATTGGTGGATTAAGGTCATGTGACACAACGGTGTCCTGGTCTGTGTTCCCAGTAAAGACCTAGATCGGTCAAATGGCAGAAAGAAAAAAATAAGAAAAGAAAAAACATATACTTTTTGAACTGCTGGTTATTCTGTCCCCCACTGATTCTCTCTCATAATAATATAATTCGTCACTTCCAGCAGTGCCACTAGCATGGCCACCGCAATTTTCCTGTTGGGTGCCATTAAAAAGCCACCTTTCCGTTTACATGTCCTGTTACGTCTCGTTTTAATCTCCTCGCTATTTAAATAGAACAATTCTTAACCCAAATTAAGCTCAGGTTGATGATATCAGGCAGGATGACAAGGAAATTGAATGACTAAGACATCCATCAACTTGAAGTTCAAAAGAACAAAGAGCACTCGTCAGAGCACTTTGCTCTAACGAAAGACTCTCGAAAACTCAACTTCACAAAATCACTAGCTCAGTAAACTTGATTTACTTTTATCAAGCTTAAGTTGCTAAATAGGTAACTATTTCAATTTCCTACCAACACAGTCGAGCATTTTATTTATAAACTAAATAGCTTTGTTCTAGTGATTTGAGTGAACTGTTCGCTTCAGTGGTATTTACTCTTTACTATTGATATTGTCTCGAAAGCCTTAAGGCTTCGATCAATTTCTTATTTATCACCTTGTCTGTGGTCTGTCCCTGTTCCCTGTAGTACTGAAAGTTAACTCCATCCTGACTGTGCTGTAGTTTGTAGTCAATGACCCATTGGATAAATTCTCCATACCTTCCTTGCGTTGCTACGCGTGTCACTCTGGTAACGTAACTTCCAAAATTAACTTGGAGCCATGGATTGGCATCATTTGTGGCGGCTGTCCAAGCTCCACTTCCTTCTTGATTGTGTAGTCTGCCCATTCTGGCGGAACCAAAGTCATTATACCTGGACGAGGCGCTTATCTGACTGTCAGTTATTTTACCACTTTCCATACCTAGTGCTTCTTGACATTCTAAAGGTAAGGTTGAGAAAATGAATGAAATACTTTATTCCGGTGTCTATGGTATTTAGCTCAAAACAACTAATTGGGAACACTATTTACTTATTGAAATATACTAAGCTACATAAAGTAAAAACTAGTTCCAATTTAATTCGAAAAAAAAAGCCCTTAATAGATGAATAAAACACACCTGAGCTTTATAAAGTTAAATTGATTTCAATTTAATTCGAAACAAAAACCCTTAAAATCAACACAACTACAACGTCAGTAATGAGTTTTCTCTTTTCTTTTTTTCCTTCATTTTCATTTTAGATCAATAACCGATCTAAAGTTGCACAAGTTTACAAGGATTCCCTAGGTCTTATCGCAAACTTTGGAGCAGCCGGGGCATTGTTAGCTGGTATACTCTTTTAAATTGCAGGTAAGTTTTCAATTTAGAACTGATAAAAACTGGCCCGCAGGAGGTGTTGTATTATATTGCAAACATGCTCCTAATACAGACAGATACTGTTAAAAAAAAGGTAAACAGACAAACACTATTTGCCTTGTATACATTTCACGTATAACCGGCTTAATGTCTCACTTGTTCCCCTGTTATTTCTTCATTTGAAATAATCCTCAAAATTTAATCTGCTTTCACTATATGATCGTTTGCCTTAACCTTTTTTATTACGTTCAGAGAAAGGAAGGCCCCATTTAATTTGGAAGCGAGGGAGAGGAGTTTTTGCACTGCAATATATATGTTCTACATGGGATAAAGCGACTTTCACATGCCTTCCCATCAAGACGTGCTGTGACCTCAAGATTTCCCATGTTTCCTCTATCATCTAAGAGATCTCTAAATGCATGCAATCTGGGTTCAAAGAGTTATAATTGAATGATTATTTTGGGAAAAATGCACAGAACCTGGACAGCCGTAGAGCTCCACCCTCATTGAAACGTGTGCTTCCCAAGTCACTATCTTAAAACGGATGAATCGCGCTCTGATTGGCGGGTTCAGGTCATGTGACACAACGGTGACCCTGTCTGTATTGCCCGCAAAAACCTAAAATAGTCAATAAAATAATTATCCATTATTCTGTCTAATAAAAGTCAAATTATTCTCCCTCTTACGTTTTTTGTTCTTCCTAATGATCTATTGGAGGACATTTATTTGTTTCTTTATTATAAAACAGGTAGGTTCCATGTTACCTTGTGTCTGTTTAGTAATGGTTCTCAGAAGACGTCAAGATGTGCTGTAAGAACATCAGTGACACACTCCGCTAACGGCTCCTGTGCCATATGTTTGTTCTTACCGCATTTTGACGTCATCTGTGAACTATTACTGAACGGATGAACGGCAACATGGAATCTCTTTGTTATCGAGATATAGAAATACAAGTGGAAGTTTGGAACAACAGCAAATGTTGAGGGAACACGAGCCGAGATGAGTCGTTCCACAACTTATTTTTAGAGCTCCTCACTCTTGCTGCAATAAGCCGCATGCGTATTCTCGATATTGGGCTGAAACTAGCTTGCAATTAAGGTCCCGTCCACACGTATCCGCATTTTTGAATCCGCAACTTTTTCTTTCCGAATTCAAAATTTTCCCCGTCCACACGTAGCGTATTCAAATCGAATTTGCCTGTCCACACGCATCCGATGGTATCCGAATTCACTGTAGAGAAACTAGGCATACACGCTGTGCCGCCATATTGGTTTGTTGTTCCTTAATAGACTGGACACGATTTGCTAGGTCATCGGATTCGAAAATATCCGGATTCACCGTCCACACGTTACCTGATTCGTTGCGGATTTATTTTTTTCCATACTGGAGAGCGGATTCAAAACTATCCGGATTCGCTGCCAAATTTGCCGGATGCGTGTGGACGGAAGCCGTATCTGGAAAGAAAAAGTTGCGGATTAAAAAAATGTCCGGATGCGTGTAGACGGGGCCTCAGACAAATGAGGAGAGTCTCGTCAAATGCAAATGACATTTGTCTCCCGCATGAACCTCCACGGCAAACTATTTCCAGTCCAAGATATACCGAGAATAAGAGCACAGCCTATTATCTTGCTCTGTTCTTTAACAATAATTTACGTATAGAAGGCATTCAAGGAACCGTAGACTTGAGCTTATATTAGAGAGCTTAAGCTATGCCACGGCGACACCAGGTACGACGCCTAGTAAAAAAGGAATTTATGTTTTACTTTCGATATTCGTAACTATCTGAACCTGTTCATAACGCCAATCGGTCTGAAAACCTGCTCAAACTAAATATGTAATGCCTCCGATCAATTCCAAAATAGAAATGCCAAAAATTTGCCCTCATTGTATGTGTTCTCTAGAGTCGCTGATACATAGAACTTGCTCATTTCACGTTGTTTTGCAGAGGACGACCACAAAATTTACAACGATTTATAGCGCACGTGCATAGCCATTGCTCTGCTTATTAAATCTTTTGTTTCGTGACGTTTTTGATGCCGTTGACGTCGTGCCGTCGAGCCATATTACGTATAAAAAAGCGCTTTAAAGACAAGGCGTTGAGTCGGGTGCATGTCGGATTATTTCATTAGCAGATGTAGAAAACAGTTTGAAAATTTTTAGCTCTCCATGTACGTATGTAAAATTAGTTGACGAACTCCTAGGATTTGACAATTTAGTTCAATACAGCTGGAACTGTTTGAATGGAGATTTTAAATATGCCACCGATTTTGTTCAAAATTGTGCTCAATTGGTGTATTTTTTTATATTTCATAAACAACAGCTGAACTTCATCGACGCCTTGAAATGCAATGAAATGTAAGCTAGGGAGGCGTGAATCGCTTTACTCCTATTTATCCTTTTTCCTTAAAGAAATGTTCGCAAATACATAATCAGAAAACACTTTGAGAGATTTATGGAACTGAATGTATACATAGTAAGTAGCTCACACGAATGAACGATACAGGGAAAAAATATATCATAAACAATTGAGTCGAAACAAGGGGAGACCTTTCCAACCTTGAAAGCTTATTTTAGAACAATGATAGTTAATAGGAAAGTTTAGTCGTTCGTCGGTCGCGAATGAAATGTATCTCACCTTGTCTGAATTTTGCCCTTGTTCCCTGTAGTGTTTAAAGGTCACTTCGTCATTACTGTACTGAAGATTGTACTTAGTTACCCACTGGTCGTATACATCACTACCTCTTCCTTGAGTTGCTATGCGTGTTACTGTGATGTAGTAGCTGATTAGATCAATCTGAAGCCATTGATTGGCGTCATTTGTCCGAGCTGACCAAGCTGCATATTGTCCTCGATAGTTCAGTCTGCCGTGGCTGGCGGCATGATTGGGGTCATATTCTGAAGACGCACTGATTTGCCCGTCAGAGATTGCACCACTTTCCATGCCGAGAGCATCATGACATTCTAAAAATTTTATGGAAGCAGTACGAACACGAATACGAATTCGAATATGGCACAAATATTGATCATGACTAACGGGAGAAATTCTACCAAAAATCGTATTCCCTATGAGATGTCGTTAAATACTTAATGTATAGAAGAGTACATCGATCTATGGCTGATAGAGCAATTTGCTGGTGAGCATCACATTTATCTCTAAAGAAATGGGGTTAGCAAAACAACAAAGAAGGAAGTATTGTACAAAGTTTTTTTTTAAAATAACAAAATCCATTTCCACGGTAAAATCACATTTCCCGTATTCGAATCTTTCTGAAATGGTATAGATTTGTTATCTGTTCCTTGAAGCCTAACAATTGAAAAATTTGCCCACAGCGCTCGAGAGCTTAATCCTTGTGCGTAATTCGATAATTAAAAGTTCTCGAACGACATACGCCAATGGAAAATTTGGTGATCTTTCTGTACGAATTCGACAGCTTTAGTATACATATATTTGGGATAAAGAGGTTTTTCTAGCATCCCACCAGAAGTTTGGGCCGGGGAGAAGTGAGATCAAATAGGCTATTTCCGAGTTGCTCATCTCTCCCTGTTTTAAAACGAGTTCTGGCGCACAACCTTTAGTGTGGAAATGAGTTTGATTCGCGTGATAGTGAAAGTGCAATAGAATCTCATTTCCATATGCACCAAAACTCGTTTGAAACAGAAGCTAAAGCAACTCATAAATGGCTTATTAACGAGATGGGGGCGTCAACCATTTCTTTATTTGGTAACAAGGGAATGGCAAAGACCTCTTCATGTGCTTCAAAACACTTAATATTTTCTGTTTCATTTTCCTTTCTTTAGATTAGACTGTACAAAGCATTATTTATATGAGTGCGAAATGAAAGCCTTTTTGCACTACCTTGACATCCATAGAGCTCTACCCTCATTGAGATGTGGCCGTACCAGGTTTCTGGTCGAAAACGGACGTAGCGTGCTCTGATTGGTGGGTTTAGTTCATGTGAAACAACAGTACTCTGGTCCGTGTTTCCAGAAAAGTCCTGTTTGGGGCATATCATAAACATAAACAACTCTTTCTCACATTATTGATCATCACATTACTGTTTGGAAAGTTATTTCATGGTTAAAGATGTGTTGAAAAGCTAAGGTAAAAAAAAAAATACTGTTTTTATGAAATATGAGTTTTCAGATACCTAACTGTGGAGTCGGATTCATGCTTGAAGAAAAATTGAAAAAAAAATTGAAATTGCTTTTCAATTCCGTAAAACCTATCCAAAATTTAAAATCAAAAATTACACATCATATATCCAACTTTTGGATTTTAATTTCGTAAGTATTTTCGTGAAAGGTTTCGTCTTACGAATTTTATCTTGGATGAGATTGTAAACTGGACCACCAAATTTAATTTGTAAACAAAATTGAAACTTCAAAATTGAGACTGATTTTAATTTACTATTTTTATCACGAGATGACAATCAAAAGGATGAAATCCACAGGAGCCCATATAATTATTTGTTGGTGTACAACGGGTATACCAACATGGCGGCTCCATATTGGGCTCTGTAAATTTGTGCAAAATATTTCGTCGAATATCTGAAGTCTGGGAAAACGCACAGACCTAAAACTTGGAAAAGTGTCTTCTTTTTTTATCTCCTACAACATAAAGAGTTCTTGATTTTATCCACTGAATGGTTTTCGAATTCATATTTTTATTGCGTGACAGTGCAAGCGAAGAGTATATTGACAAACGATATTGAGATTTTCACTTTTGTGGATACAATTTTTTTGACGGTTATTACTTTTTTATGACTGAAGGGTACACTTTTCCAATTTGTACGCCTGACGGCTAAATTTTTGGCCTGTATTACGGCTAACGGTTAACCCCATTGAGAACCCTTGATAAGACAGGCCGTTTTTAATTTACCTTGTTTGTGGTTTGTCCTTGCTCCCGGTAATACCGGAAGTGTACGCCGTTACTCCCGTATTGCAGTTTGTACCTGGTCACCCACTGGTTGGTACCGGTCGCATCCCTTCCTTGTGTTGCTACACGTGTTACTTTAGTATAAGGACTGCCAGTATCAACTTGAAGCCATTGGTGAAGATCGTCATTATCAGCTGTCCAAGCTCCAAATATACCTTGAACTTTTTTAAAGTGTAATCTTCCTTGGTGAGCGGCATGATTGCTACCTTCTTCTGAAGAAGCAGTGATTTGTTCGTCCAGGATATCACCATTCTCCATCCCTAGAGCTTGTTGACATGCTAAAAATGGAATAGGTTTGATAACACCACAGTAAAGCTTAGACAAGCTTAAAGCACTGCAATCTTTGAACAATTATTATTTGAAAATTTATTTTCACCATTGTGATTTGAAGTTTCCAAGCAATTTGGTACAAATGGACGTCGTTTCTCCCAGTTCAACAGAAATTCGAAAAGAAGCTCTTTGATCGGAAGAGTATATTTGAAAATTCACGTTATTCGTTTGTTTGTTTGTTTGTTTGTTTGTTTGTTTTTCTGTCTCTTTCTCTCTCTTCTTTAACCGCGTCGCCAGCGGACCAATTTGTTGAGGAGATGCTAAAATTATCCGGATGAGTATAAATTAATAATTTATCTTTATTTAAGTGTTTTAGCACTAATGTGCTGATTGGGGACACTGTAAATAAATAAAAAAATATATTTCAAAGATAACATAAGCTATCAAGAATCCCAACTGGTGAGAGGCTGACCAGTTGGCTATGTACACAACGCGGTCGAGGAGTTGAACTCGGGGCTTCCGAGGAATTCAACGAGGGACCTCCAGATTTGAAATTCAGCACCCTAAACCACTCGGCCACGCGGCCTCCTCAAATCAGATGCTTCTTAAATGAAAGAACTGAAAGCAACAACAGCTTTTGAGAATTGTGTTTTTGGCGTCTAAGTAAAGTTTATGCTTTGAACAGTGACATATTTTACATCTTATTTGGTCATCTGAGTCCTCGTGATTCTATAAAAGTCAAAATATGGTTTTAAGTCTGGGGCAGATTTATGTGACCTTCGTCAACTCGATTTGTCAACCCACTTTTCGCGCTAGCGTTTTGTGCACGCATATGTTATTTTTTCGCCTATTACTTAAATTAATTGTTGTCAATGAAAGAGCTACCTCACAGTCTCGCATCTTGAAAAGTTTAGCCTATATTTTTCAAGATCGTCGTTTGTAATCCGCGTTAATCTTTTGCATCCTTAACCATCCTTGCGTGTTGTTTTGTGTATTATTATATCTTTTGTGTTTTCTATCGTAGTGTAGCGCCCGCCTTTCGGTATGAAATGGGGCGCGAGAACGCAGTGGTACGAGTCCTACGTCTAACAATCCAATCCGTTTATTCAGCAACAATGTTGCGACGAAGGCTTACAAATCATCCGGGTTCAGGACTGTCAAAGACTGTAATGAACCATACTCATATGTGGCTTCGGGTGAAGCTACAACTAAACTAGGTAGCGAAGCTACAAAAACACTAGGTAGCGTTTCAAAACGTTTTCCTTTGCACGAGGAGAAGTCAACTAAAGGTCCCGTATCTAAACTAAAGCATGACGGGATGCGTCACGCAATCAAAACGACTGAGAAGGCGTTGCACGTAGTGATCTACTGTTTTCAGGTTACCTTCAGTTTAAAGGTATTTTTTTGCGTGGCCAGAAACCTGTGACATAGTTTCTCTAAGTTTCTGAATATATCTCGACAAGTCCTTCTTATGTCCAGGATTGAACGCAAGGATTGTTCAATTAGTACTTCATATTTGGCAGGGTTATTTGACATTTTCATATTACTTCATATTTAAAAGAATTGCATATGTTTTGGTGACTTTTTACCAATGAGGACACTTTGTGATGATCATCGTAAGGAATTTGAATCTCGTTTGCGTTCAGTCCTGGATATATCTGACACGTCTGCATCTCAGTGCTGTCATAAGTATATTTTACCGCATTCCAGTTAAAGGTCCGGGCGTGGGAAAGAACTTGAAGTAGGAAGCTCAGCTGCGTCTTAACTCAGTTGTGGGGAAAATTAACTCCAAACCAACGCGCTTCGTTGACGATATTTATTTAATAATATATAGATTAGGCCAAGTCTAAAAGCGGAGCTTCTGATTGCACTAATTAACCATAAAGGAAAAAGAGGATTTGTTTTCTCGGATCAGAAATTCAAAACAATGTCAATTGTGAGCATGTAATTGTTCATTGTGTGGTTTCGCTTTTTTTTTTTTTTTCAGTCAAATTTTTGCAAATTATACCCAATAAGCGTACCCGTGATTGTAGACATTTCGTACGAAATATATAAGGGACTTTCCAAGAGACGATTGTGCAATGAATACGTCGGGAAAGAAGTCAACAACGCGCCAGGGGTTGAATTGCGCTAAAATTTTGCCTTTGCACGTATTCGATCCTTCTTCCCCAGAGTAATAACCTCACTTGAGCCTGTGATCCAATCGAGGTGCCTTATCTACAGTAAGCAATCTTGGTTCCGCTCCCATCATTCAAATGACCATGCAGTATTAAGTATTATTGATAATGAACAAAAGGCAACTGAAGACCATGAATATTCTTGTGGAGTATTCTTGGATTTCAGTAAAGCCTTTGATACTGTGAACCATGAGATACTACTTACTAAACTTGAGTTCTATGGCATACGCGGTATTGTTAAATGTTGGGTTACTTCGAATCTGAATAATAGAAAACAATTTGTATCTCTTGGTAATACTTACTCTGTTAAGGAAACTGTTTGCTTTGGTGTTCCCCAGGGCTCAGTACTGGGACCCCTGCTTTTCTTAATTTATATAAACGATTTTCATAACTGCTCAAAGGTATTAGATTTCCCACTTTTTGCTGATGATGCAAACCTATTCTATAAACATAATAATATTGATATACTTGAAAGCAATCTTAACAATGAACTTAGTAGGGTTCATTCCTGGCTATGTGCAAACAAACTCTGCCTTAATATTGACAAGTCAAATTTTGTTGTATTTTCACCCAGTCCAAAGAAAATCACCTAAGTCAATTATGTTATCTATTAACAATCATTTATTAACTCAGGAATTCTCTATTAGATATCTAGGAATTTATATTGACTCTCATCTTAGCTGGAGAAGCCATATTTATTACATTGCTAAAAAGGTTAAAAGAAGTGTGGGCATTTTATCTAAACTCTGCTATTATCTTAATAACAAAACCTTGCTAGACCTTGGTTATGCTCTAATTGATCCATTTTTATCATACTGTATAATAGATTGAGGTAATACTTATAAATCTACTTAGCAACCTCTTTTTGTCATACATGAGAAAGCCATCAGACTCGTTGCCTTTTCTAGCTTCCTTAAACATTCCAGTCCACTTTTAAAAAATTAAATGTTATCAAGTTATTGGATGCAGTTACTTTTCTCAATGCTGTTTTCATGTACAAATTTCAAAATCATCCTCTTTCTACAAATTTGAGTTCTTCTTTTTCACTTCGGTAAAAAGATACCCATAACCGCAATACAAGGCTTTCATCTAGAACGACTTATGCTCTCCCAAAGACAAGAACAAACTATGGAATCTTTAACATTAGATAATTTAACTTATTTTTGTTCATCTAACCCTAATTTCTATGTCGAGTACAAATAAAGTTGTTGTTGTTGCCCGCGATATTGTTACGTGATACTGGTCAGAGGAAACCTTGATTTGACAGCTGTCAATTAAAAAATGACACGGATGTCCAATGTCAAAGATGTACCTAAGGTAGGGTACAAGGTATTGGGCTCGGCCAGCAACCAATTTGGCTTGGCGTAAGGACGTACGGACAGTCACGTCAAAAAATTTTTAGATCGATGGGTAACCAAATTTTCTACGGTATGGGGCTCCACTCACACACCTTCGGCGCGCAGGAGCTCCGCTATATATAAAAATATTAGACAGTAACGAGTACTTGTGGCGAAGTTCGGTTGTTGCTTAGTGAGTGTGCAGGAAGTACGTTTAAAAGTAAACAATTGGAATAAATTCCTTACAATGTGCAATTAAATAGAACGCGTCACATTGAGGTAAAACTGTTATCGTGTTCTTATTATCTATATGGCTAGGGAGGCGCGGTGGCCTCATGGTTAGTGCACTCGACTCCGGATCGAGCGGTCCGGGTTCGAGCCCTGGCCGGGGACATTGTGTTGTGTTCTTGGGCAAGACACATTACTCTCACAGTGCCTCTCTTCACCCAGGTGTATAAATGGGTACCGGCGAACTTAATGCTGGGGCTAACCCTGCGATGGACTAACATCCCATCCAGGGGGGAGTAGAAATACTCCTAGTCGCTTCATGCTACAAAAACCGGGATAAGCTCCGGCCTAACGGGCCACTTGGCTCGTTTGCAGACTTTACCTTTACCTATTATCTATATGGCTAGTTACTAACCTACACATCACACTAAAGGAAGTATTCATCGCTTTCTTTGAATCTCCATGACTAGGTACTTACCTACACATGTTTTGTTGTCAGACAATAAGCTCATTTCCGGGGCAGGACATTCACATCTGTAGCCTGGTGCAGTGTTAACACACTGGTGACTACAGCCTCCATTTGCCACAGCACACTCGTTTACATCTGAAGAAAACATTATCCGTGTGATCGCCGGAATGTTCGTATTGAATGGGAATTAAAGCTAAACACGATAAAAAGACTCCGTCAGGTTGAAGTGAAGGTTAATCGAAGTGATTTGTTAACATACATGTACTTATACAGCTAGTACGAGTTGGTCTTAAGATCCCTTGTTTCTTACTTTTAATCACGTGAAAGTAAGAAATTTCAAGGACCTTACTTATTTATTTTATTAACTATTTTTACACTCGACCAAATTAATTGCATAGATAAATGCAGTAAAATTTAGTTTGTAGGACACTTTTATGATGAGCCTCCAGCTCGGGGACTCAGTAACCACCCCTATGTATATGACGTTAAATAAATTATCTTATCTTATCTTAATCATCATGCATGTAAATATTTGTTTGTTGATATTGGTTGTTGTGAGGCTTCTGGGTTTATCCCAAAAAGCCTGGACCTGAGGGCTTTACAGGTGTGTTTTGCAGAATTCCATGCTAAGAGGCCTGGAAGAGAACGTGAAGCATTAACCTTGTGTATGAGGGCAGTTGCCTGGACATACTCAAATCTATAGCGTTCTTCGATCGATGCTGGTATTAAATCAAAGATGTCGTAGTTGAACACAAGTAAGGCTCGTGCAATTTTTTTAAAAGGAATTTGTTTTAATGTTATTCCTCAGAATTGCATTGCGCATCCCTACTGCGCACGATTTTCGCGTCATTAGCGCACGCTCGTGAGCGCGTGCACATACACAACAAAACGGCTTGGCTTGCGAGAGGCAAATCATCATTTCTTTCTCGGAAACGAGCACCGGGACCTAAACTTTTTTTATTTAGTTTGTATGCAGCGATCACCTTCTTTCTTTACGGTGAATATAGACCAATTTCTATTGCGGAGAAATAAATTATCACTGAAAATGAGGGCATAGCTAGCACTCTTAAAGATAATATATGCCCTCAAGAACACTGTGTGCTTGGAAATATTGAATCCTTGTGGACTAAATGTGGGTGCCTTTATCATGAAACGTACATCAAACTGCTCCTTAACATTGATGCAATACATCCATTGTTGTATTTCTCGCTTAAATTTCTCTCTATTTTTCTGCTCTCACAAAGCGTAAAGTGAGTGGTTCAAATATAAACGTTTCCAAAAGCAGATAATTTAAGGAATTATGGGGTTTATTGAAGGTCTTCTTGTTCCTACTCGAATACCAGGACCCCCCCCCCCCCTTTTCATTTCACAATTCAAGTTCTCTTGATATAAGCAGCCAACAGGCTAAATTTGAATGAAAATCTATTGTGCGTTCTTTTTCGAGGGAATGACCTTAAAAGGTCAACAATTGCAAGGAGGAAGTTCCCCGTACAGAAAGTTAACGTGGTACTGTTTTCGCGTTCTTGTAGTCAGCATGGCTGGTTACTTACCTACACAAGTCTTATTATCTATCCCCCATTGTATTTGAAGTGGATTTTGTTTGATCAATATTTCCAGTGTAAACGCAAAATATTGGAATATCTGAATAAATTTATGAAATGACCTACACGACCTACACGACAGACGATCTGGTCTGTGGAACAAGATCCATTTAGAGATCAGACAACGACTAAACTACACAAGCATTTTAAAACTCCACTGCATTACTGTTAACGCATAAATTAAAGAAATGTGATCATATAAGGTTTTATCTTATTCCTATCGATATCGTATTCTAGTGTGAATTCAGGCGACTTGTGAAAAAGCCATATAACCACGATACGATTTCGTATATGACTACAGATATTGACGGACTTGACTTTAGTTGACTTGACTCAATATTATTTCAAACACTATAAAATCAGTAGTTCATGCACTTATCTCTTTCTTGTAGTCTCCATGACTGGGTACTTACCTGCACATGTTTTGTTTTGAGACGATAAGCTCAGCTCTGGGTCTGGACATTCACATCTGTAGCCTGGTGCGGTGTCAACACACTGGTGACTGCAGCCGCCGTTTGACACAGCACATTCGTCGAAATTTAAAGGCAACATCACTTAAGTTATTCTAGGCAAAGTATAATGTAAAAGGCAAGCCCGCTGTGAGGAGCTCCCTCAGTGTCAAAAACTTAGATCATTTTGATCCGTCAATGTACGAATATCGGATACCTACTACTTTTGTTACTAGAATTTTGAACAATATACAAGTTGTCATCTGAGTGTAAATACCTTGTCGACAACCATAGAGTTCCACTCTCATTGAAATCCAACCCTTCCAATCCACTGGTCTAAAACGAATATAACGTGCAGTGATTGGCGGGGCTAGGCCATGTGACACAACAGTGTTTTTGTCTTCGTTTCCGGCAAATGTCTAAAGTGGTAACGAGAAAGATGTCACTTAAGTATCATTTGAAAGCCTTGCTTTTACACTGTACGTTGTTATATTTTCATTTAGTTTCGATTTCAGATGTAAATACAAGAATCATACATTCTGAATTGTCGAAAAATGATGTCGTTTCAGCGGCTGCGTAACCTCGCGGGAGCAGCACAATGCACGGTTTCTAAAGTAAGCCTTCTCTCTGCTGCCAAGTTAAAACAGTAGCTTGTATTTGAATGGCATTTCCGTTCAGTTTTTTTTTTTTTTGAAGGCATTTATCCAAAACAGACTTATTCGATGCCATGGGAATTCAAGAAAACGACTACCGATGGAACAGTCATTACATAGGCCAAAACGTTCAAGGAATGGTTTCCAGTCATTAAAATTCGTAAACAGTATTGTTGGTAACAAAGAGTTGTTATCATTTTGTCCGCTTGTAAATATGACGTAGACTGTTCACAGTCCCCTATTTTTCCGTGAGATCGTAAATGTCAATCGTTTAGCTCGACGAGCCGCCATCTTGGTCTCTTGATGCGAGCAAAACTGGAGAGAGTACAAAATGCCCGTGGGTAGGGGTGGTGCAGGGCACGGCTGGCTGAAAAAATAGGGAGACTGTAACAGCTTCACTCTGTCTTGTGTTCAAGGGGCGCGGCCGCCAGTCTGGCGCCTCCGTTAGTCAAATCAATTAACAATCTCCTCCCCTGAGAAAAAATCTGTCAAATCAGGGAAGATGATATGAATACATGTTACTGTGTTGTGAGTTTCGAAACATTTTGAAGGTTTACTAAGTTGAGTCGAATGAATGCGGGACGGAAGAACTCTTCTCTGACTCCAAAAAAAGCGGCAAAGCCCCCAGAGAATTCCAATTATTCAGATGCGTGCCGTCTTTGTGGCATTTATTGTAAAATTTCAGTCGGAAATAAGAGCAACCAGCGGAGCTTTCAGCCATTTCCTTCGCCAAAACGAAACTTTGATATTTTAAACTCTTGCCAAAACCAGTTGGAAGAACCGCCAAAACATCCTTTCCTTCGAGTAAACGAGAAACGGCCTCCTTTTGCTCGCGCTTTAACACCAATCCTCCAAGACAAGAAGCAGACAGACCATCAAAATCAAACCATTCTCCAGAAAATCTCTTGAAATCGATGGCATTTTGGCCTGAGCCGCGAAGTGATGAATGTCACTTTCTGTCACTCAAGTTGTCAACGCTCTGCTATGCTCTGATGAACTCTATTGTCCCTTCGACCAATCAGGTGTTGCCGTTGCTGGAGCAACTAACCCAGCGAACACCAGACAGAGTGAAGCTGTTACAGTCTCCCTATTTTTTCCGCCCCGTCACCACCACGCTATTAACCCCACCGCCACTACCCACGGGCATTTTGTACTCTCCCCGGTTTCGCTCGCATCAAGAGACCAAGATGGCGGCCCATCGAACTCAACGATTGACAGCTACGATCTCACGGAAAAATAGGGGACTGTGAACAGTCTAGTCTGGACGAAGTTTCAGATCAGGAATTCTTTAGAGGAAAGCAATTCATGTCTAAAGTTGCCTCTGTACTTTATGTTTTTTGAAATCGACCAAGGGAAAGTTTGAAAAAGATTGAACTCAACATGCTGCTTTTAATATTCGAGTCATGAGATTCACAAGTGCCAGGATCTTGGGAGCCCTTTGCTTGTTTTGTTTTGTTTTGTTTTGTTTTGTTTGTTTTTCTAAAAAGCCTGGTAAAATATGTAACTAAAAGACCATTTTTGAGGAGAAACTTAATATTACCTTGTCCGTGTTTTGTCCTGGTTCCCTGTAATACTGGAAGTTCGTCCCATTGTTACTGTAGTCCAGTTTATACTCTTTTACCCATTCATCATATACACTGCTTCCCTGCGTTGCTACCTTCGTAACGTTTGTTGTGTACTCAACACCCAGGTCAATCTGGAGCCACTGATGTTCATCGTTTAAGCCAGCCGACCAGACCTTGCTACTATGTAGCCTGCTTTTTTTGGTCGAAAGACCTTTGCTATGCGTCGAAGATGCAGTAATGTGATCGTCCAATATTGCACCGCTTTCCATGCCGAGATCTTCTTCACATTCTAATGGTTTTATGAAATCGATACAAATACAACGTTAAACCCTGCCCACGTATTTGTTAATCAAGTATACACTGCAGCGTTTTCCTTCATAATCGATCAAGAACTATCTGTTGACATTGGGTTTACAATTTGTGATAGTTTGTCTCTTCTTTGGCTCTACAACCATATGATAAGGCTTATTCGCCAGTAATACACGCACTTGTGTATCGTGAACTGACTCATTTTAAAGAAGCTATATCACCATGTTTTAGTCCTTTTATGCATATTCCAAGAGAGGCTTGAAATCATCGGAATGAGAACTGGGACTTGCCAATTATCTAATTTTATAATAAAGTTTCCATATAACGCGCGCTCTGATTGGCTGAAAGAGCGTGCTTTATCAGAGAACAGAGCATGGGTTGATGACGGTAAGTTGGCTTTCAAATTTTTGCTTCGGAATTTTGACAAATTTGCCCCAAATTAAACATTCCCTGTGATTCAGACAAACGCAATGGAAACGAGTTATTTGTGTGTAGTAAATATGGCTCACAGAGACCATTGTTAGCGACAGTAGTGTTATAGCTGTACTAAAATAACAAGTTTTGCTATATTCCCGCCGACAAAACACGTAGCGAAATAAACAAATTCTCAACCTAAACAGTGCTTCGATAAAAGACATTATATTTGTTACAAAGGCAGAAATTATACTTAAGAAGTAAAACAACGACAGAAAACAACAATTGAACAGTCTCTGTTTATGATGAGAAGCTTTATTTTTGAAAAATTCTCAATTGCTCAAACAACACTTACATGCAGTGTAGTAACGCTCGTTCTGCGGTCATCTCAGCGAAGTGGACCGACGAGTGGTCAGTGCAAAGCTTGCTCTGATATTCTCTTCTGTACTCGGAGTAGTACCAGTGGGAGCCGTTTAGTCTTTCTAACTTTTACGCTAGTTCGGGCAATCTTGCTGCATGCGGCTACAAGCCGTAAATAACTGTAGCTCTTTTCAAATTCAACTCGGCATTTCGCATTTTCATCCGAAAGCTTTGAGCTCCGCGTTTCGTAATTCCCACTGGAAAAGTACACGTTTTCATGGGCCACAATACGGCTGGATTCCTCTGGACTATAAACCTTCACCTGCCTTTAGATCCGTATTTAAAAATCAACTTAAAAGCGAACTTCGAAGGCATCTTTCTTCCCTCAAAAGCCGCTCAAACTACTCGAAACTGAAAGCTTAGCTGAAGTCCAGTTTGTGATTGACAGCTGTCGCTTCGTTAGCCAATCAAATTATTTGAACAGTTCTAACAAGGATTGTGATTGGCTTATTTTAGCGTGCTTTATCAGAGAACAGTGCACGGCTGACGCCACTTTTGTTCGTTTGTAAAATAAAGTTTGGTTTGAAAATTCAGCCAAATGCGTGGGGAAATTATCGGATTGTTTATCATAAAACAAATAAAGAAGCCTCGACTGCGCTCTGTTCTGTTGCAAAGCACTTAGGAAGCGGTAGAGCACTCAAGAAGTAGGGAAAAACACTCGACTACGTCTCGCGTTTTCCCCTACACTTCTTTCGTGCTCTACCGCTTCCTGCGTGCTTTACAACAGAACAGAGCACAGTCGAGGCTTCTTTATTTGTTAATTTAAAAACCATACACAGCTAGTCCCTAGAGTTAGTGGTAACCAAGCCATTCGCAATGGTCGATGCTATTTCTGCTCAATGAGTTCAGGCTTGGAATGGGTCTTAACTATGCTCTGATATTTAGATAATATCATACACAGATTTATAACATGCATAACTGAGTACTTACCTACACATGTCTTGCTGTCTGACGATAAGCTCAGTTCTGGGTCTGGACATTCGCTTCATGCTACAGAAACCGGGATAAGCTCCGGCCTAACGGGCCACTTGGCTCGTATGCAGACTTTACCTTTACCTATTATCTATATGGCTAGTTACTAACCTACACATCACACTAAAGGAAGTATTCATCGCTTTCTTTGAATCTCCATGACTAGGTACTTACCTACACATGTTTTGTTGTCAGACAATAAGCTCATTTCCGGGGCAGGACATTCACATCTGTAGCCTGGTGCAGTGTTTACACACTGGTGACTACAGCCCCCATTTGAAACAGCGCACTCGTCGAAATCTAAAGGAAACATCCTTTAAGTTATTCTAGTCGAAGTATAACGTAGAACGCAAGCCCGCTGTAACGAACTCGGTTTGATTTGTTAATTGACGTGTATCAGATACCGATTACTTTTGTAACTGGAATTTTGAACAATATACAAGGTCTTATCTGAGTGCGCAGTGTGTTTAGGTGGCTTATTAGAAGACCTTCAAAAATAAAATACCTTGTCGACAACCATAGAGTTCCACCCTCATTGAAATCCACGTCCTCCATTCTACCGGTCGAAAACGAATATAACGTGCTGTGATTGGTGGGGTTAGGCTATGTTCCACAACAGTGTCCCTGTCTACGTTTCCTGCAAATTCCTAATTTGGTAACGAGAAAAAAATGTCACAGAAGTATCATTTGGAGCCATCACTGTTAGACCATAAGTCGTTGTACTTCCATTTAGGTTCGTTTCCGGAAGTAGATTAAAAAAGCTCACATTCTGAATTGTCGAAAAATGATGTCGTTTCGAGCGCTGAATAACATCGCGGGAGCAGCATTACACTTGCAGGCGAGGTTGCGAAGGTAAGCCACATTTGCTGTGCTGCCAAGTTAACACAGAGACTGGTAATTGAGTGACTCGTGAACAGTATTTTTTGGTAACAAACAGTTTTTATCGTTTAATCGACCTGTAAATATGTTTTCACTAAGTATTTACGAAGATTCAGAGCAGGAATTCTTCAGACAAAGGCAATCCGTGTCTAAAGTTGCCTCTGTGCTTATTCTTCGAAACAAGACCAAGGCCCTTTGCTTAGTTATCTTGCAAGGCTTTGTTTTATCGTTAAAAAAAGCTCACTAATTATGAAAGAAATGTAACTTAACGACCGTTTTGAGGGGAAACTTGATACTACCTTGTCCGTGTTTTGTCCTGGTTCCCTGTAGTACTGGAAGCTCGTCCCATTGTTGCTGTAGTCCAGTTTATACTCTTTTACCCATTCATCATATACACTGCTTCCCTGCGTTGCTACCTTCGTAACGTTTGTTGTGTACTCAACACCCAGGTCAATCTGGAGCCACTGATGTTCATCTTTTGAATCAGCCGACCAGGCCTTGTCACTGTGTAGCCTGCTTTTTCTGGCCGAAAGACCTTTGCTATACGTCGAAGATGCGGTAATGTGATCGTCCAATATTGCACCGCTTTCCATGCCGAGATCTTCTTCACATTCTAATGGTTTTATGAAATCGATACAAATGCAACGTTAAACCCTGCCAAGGTATTTGTTATTCAAGTACACACTTTATTTGGGTGAATCTTAATTCTAGTACATTTATTATCCTGTGAGAGGACCACTAGTTTATTAGTCTGTATATACTGTTTTGTGTTACCCTCGTTGAATAAGGACTTTTTTTACTTACTTATTTACTTACTTACAGTAAAATGTTGTTTTTCATAATCGATCAAGACTGCACTATCTGCTGACAGCGGGTTTACGATCAGTGATATGCTTGCCTCTTCTTGGGCTCGAAATCCATTTGATATCGTTTAATCGCCAGTAATACACGCGCTTGTGTATCATGAACTGACTCATTTTAAAGAAGCTATTTCACGATGCATTAGTCCTATTATGCCTATTCCAAGAGGATATTGAAAAAAACTAGGAGTGGGGTCTGGGATTTGCCTGTCACCCATTGTTTGAAGAACCATCCACAACTCGTCCGATTCCGAGAGGTACTGTTAACCATAAAGTCCTTCCTAATAGTCGATGTCAATTCTGCGCTATGACTTTAGGCTTGGAATGGGTCTTAACTGTGCTCTGATATTTAGATAATATCAGACGTAGATTTATATTTATTAACCAGGCCGTGTTGGAATAATCATAATCCGCCTGAAGTCTTATCAATACGGACAGAGTGCTATGAAGCTCGGAAAAGAAAAAGATCAAGCTAAGGCTAGGGCGGCTGCTTTAGTTATTGTCCCACTGAACCAAATGGTCGTATAATAAAAGGCGATTGTTAGATCTAAGTTATATTCACGTTCAGGTTAGTAATAAGGAGATAAGTTAATAAATGAATCTTTCATTCAAGGATTTTCAGGGTTTGACGTAACTGTACGAGAGGGAATTTTCTCTGGTGTAACTGTACGGGAGGGATGTTAGCCTGTCAAAGTTTCTGGGCACGATTCTTGGCATTGGCTTGCATTTTCTAGGTGGTATCTAGCGTTTGCATGGTTCCATTATTAAGTGAATATACGAACGGTCATACAGAATTGTATCTTCACCATTGTAACCAGCTCCCAGTTGGCTTAATAGCTCAGTCGATAGAGCACTGCACCGGTATCGGAGAGGTCATGGGTTCGAATCCCGTGCAAGGCTGAATTTTTTTCCAGGCTTTAATTTCACTACTGCTCAAGTTGTCCGTATAACTGCGATGATCAATCATGTGTTCGTTTATACATCATCAAGTTATTGAATGTTTGTGTTTTCTACTATTTCTCTGTCCGGCTTTCCCTTCATTTGTCACCTACCGCTCCCTTCTTCCCATTCCGTTGAATTCCCCATTAAGCAAGAAGTTTGCTGTACCTACCTGTTTGAATTGTTTGGATGACATGGAAAACAAACGTTGTCACAACAAAAATGTGAACTTTCTGCAAAAATACAGAAGTGATTTCTTAATTAGCTTAGTACTATACAATAATTGGCGGCGGTTAAGTAGGTTTGTGCGTTTATAACATAAACGGCGGCATAAATATTAAAAGCGTGATTCGTAATCCAATGATTTCGAGTGCAACTTGGAATAGAAGGAAGTCCTCCAGGTTTCAGGTTTCACGAGAGAAATAATTTGACTATTTGTCAATAATATACATGCAATTCAATTTCATCTTTCTGTACTCAATTTCAACTTTTTGCCCTCAATTATAATTTTCTGCAACGTTTGGCGTGCTCTCAACTAAGCAGCATGCTGAAATATACTTGCAATAAAAGATTAATAAAAAGTAGTAATATTATCACCCACTTCCTCAAAGTAGCTTTATAAATGTTCTAAAATAACAGTGTAAACGGTCTTATAATTAAGTTTAGTCGTAAATCAAGAATTTAACGTATATGTACGCGTGAAGCATTTCGATCAAAACATCAGTAATGGTTTTGCATTTGCCGGTGATTTAAGAAATTAAAAAAAGCCCATTTTTCTATCATTTTAGCTCGTTTGTCGAAATCAGACTCGCGCTTCTCCATTCGTAACCATCAACCATATATTAATGTGTCAAAGCTTATGGTATGCTTATACATGTAGCTTGTACAACTGTGGTATGTGTGGGGAACAGGGATGGTGCACTGGTTAGAGCGCTCGCCTCCCACCAATGTGGTCCGGGTTCAATTCCGGCCCAGTGCCATATGTGGGGTGCGTTTGTTGTTGGTTCTTACCTTGTTTCGAGGGTTTTCGCGGGGTTCTCCGGTTTTCTTCCCCCGCAAAAACCAACATCTACAAATTCCAATTCGAACAGGATAGGAAACAGCCATGAAAACCATCTGGCCGCTAAAGCTGATGTGGCTTCCTCTCTAAATATTGTAATTTATTTTACTTATTTAAGGCTTCGCAACCGGGGTCATCTCTGTCCGCTTTCCTTATATATCTTATTAGATGTTTTGGTGTGTAGTATCACTGTATATTTTTACGAGTTGTGCTGTATTTTGACGAGCCCGTAGGGCAAGTCAAAATACAAACAATTAGTAAAAATATAAAACGATACTACACACCAAAACATCTTATAAGAGATTTATTATCCAACTGCTAAAGTCAATAAAAGTCAATAAATTTATCAATAAAAGAGGGAGAGTGTGACAGTTTTGCGTGCGCGCGCCGACCTAAACGGCAAACAGGTTTTCTACTGTACAAACAACTGTACAATATCGCTGTATATTTGTACTGTTATTTGGACTGTATTCGCTGCAGTTGGATAACAATTTGGCTTATTACCTTCTAAGCGTTTTCTTTGTTGATAAACTACTCTTGATACTTTCTTCGATCTTGAAGAAATCAACTTAATCATATCTTGATATATATAGCTCCTCCAAATCACCCAGAACGTGATGGAACACAAGTGCTGGCGAAATTGTAACACCCAAGCCAATCATTTGAAAAGTGGAATGAGAAAACAAGACAAATGCTTATTAAGAACGCAGAAAATGTCCATCGCCATGGTTATTGCACCGCAGTAGAGTGGATGCCTGATTACTCAAGTATCGAGTTTTCCATGCCTTGTACACGAAGCATTGTATTAACATTTTGTAACTCTAGAATTCCACCAACTCATATATTGCTTTGATGAAACATTTCCTTGCAAGGATGTAAAATTCAACAATAAATTACACCTAAGTCCTTTCACTTCATATTTTCCCGACAGTTTGAGCTAAACTTTCACAAAAGTGACCTCGAAAACGTAATTACATGCTTTACTTTAGCAAAGTTACTGTCAAAGAGCCATTTTCACATGTACAAATACTTCATTAAAGTACTTTGTCCGGGTCTGTAGTTTGGTTATGACTAAACTTCTTCTAGTATCGAGGGTGGAACAGATAGAAGTTTCGTGGCCAAAATGAGAATTATTCTATTTACATCACGCCGGTATCACTACCCATATGATGAACGCCTTCACAATATGTTGCAAGAAAACAATTAACTTGCGCAGAACGGAATACGATTTTAATTCAAACTTCCATTAATATTATTGTTTCGAATCCAAAACCTTATTGCTGAAAGTCAGTCGTTTATAGTAAATAATTTCCTTCGAGAAAAGGTAGGTTGCCCTACTTCAAGCCATATGTCATCGAATTTTCATCTGGTATTGTAATGGCATGCTGCAATTAGCTCTTAGTTGTTTACATACCAAAAAAGATGTTGTCATTTTGTCTACCTTATTTTTCCAAAGAAATGAAATTGGCCGCTTTATGACAACATAAGCCCGATCAGCTAACCGAGAGAAAAACTGGACCAGCTAGTACATATCTTGGTATAATTTACCTTTACTTGCTTTTAATTAATTACAGAGACACGAGCTCAATTGTCTTTTCAGCTGCCTTATAAAAATGATGTAAATATTTACGAAGAAGCTTGCGCAGTTAATTAAAGTTCCTTTGTATAATGGGATACCCATCGTTGAAATTAACTTCATAAAGCCATTACAAACAGACTGAAAACGTTGGATGTTTTTGTTTCTAGATAAGTATTTCTGCGGATCGCGCAGAATTTACGTGCAAATGCATTTCTGAGCTGTACATTAAAACGAAACTTAAACTATTGTTCTCATATAAGAAGAGCGACAATGTTTATTGAAAGAAAAAAAATCTTTCGTCAACATACAATGTAGTCTTCCAGATTCCTATGTTAAATTTACGCAACGGTGTTGGTAAAATACACCCCCTAATGAGCTACCGTAAATAATTAAATGAAATTTTGTGCTGTTTAAGTATCCCGGAATAATATTCGAGCTAAAACTAAAACGACGGAAATAGCATCAAAATCGCCTCAACATCATTTTTTTTTCTTACTAGTTTTAGAAAAGGGTAGTTTTCTTAAGTACTTTCCTGAGAAGATCAAATCATTAAAAGTTTTCGGATTTGCTTCTGTTTTTAACGAAGACAATGTCGGGTTATATATACTTCGTTTGCACGCGAACCCATACACTTTAAGGCGACAAAATCAGTGTCATTCAGCACACTTATCCAACATCATTTTTCGTTTTACGGTAGCCTCCTCGGTCTTGTGATCATATATCATTAACGTATTATAAAAGTTTATCTACTGTATTCAGATTTTAGTGAACTAACTGCGGAAACTAGCCATTTCTACAGTAAGAATTATGTTGACAGTTTCTCCTTTTATGTTTTCGATGAGAAATTGTCTCTTGAACCTAAAAATTATATTTAAACGGTTGAAACTTACCACAATTTGTGACACCAGAAGAAATTTCATAACTAGAGACCAAAGTTAAAATCTTTTCAACATCGAACGGGCTTAAAATCAATATATTAATTTTATTTACAGTTTATAACCCTGTCATGCATTGTTACTGTTTTATTCACCTCATTTGGAGACATTTGAATAGGCTGCAACCTTTTCTTAATCTTGATTTTCATTGGTCTCTAAACTGTGCTCCCTTTTATAACCGTCAATTGTGTGCTTCTATTCGTCACTCGATAGTTTACCTCTCTCTGTGCCTTACAATTTTCAGGAGTAAACAATTAAAGTATTTACGTCTGACAATAGCTTTTATAACTCAGAACCAGAGCAGATTAACTCTATTCAGAACCCGTGGCGTAGAAAGTTCCTACGTTAAGTGTTTATATATACCTGTTTAAATATTTGAGTAAAAGCTGATGACAAACCTTGCTTCTTTATGTCAAATTCATCTGTGCTAAAAGTTTGATTTCTTTTGACAGATTTTTGAATTTTTTGTCAAATCAAAAAATCGAAGACGGCGGATTTAAGATGGCGGCTATTTGAGTAACATGACATCATTATTAAGTGGTATAATATTGGGGTTTAAGGGACCAAAAATTATTTCGAAAAGGGCTAAGTTTGGACCGTTCTTTTATTGCCTTTTAGGTTTTAACTGAGAACTGCTAGCTAATTTTGACTTTTTGTATGGTGGTTTATCATTGAAGCAAAGTGCAGAGAAATCAAGAATCCTGAAAAAACGTGAAGACAGAACCCTAACATGAATTCATACTCCGGTCAGATTCCAATGATTCGCGGTTTTAAGCGACAGGTACATGTATAAGAAGGAAACCCCAACTCTTCGGCCATAATATCCGATGTTGAATTGATGTCAGACAACAACATTCGAGAGTTGGTGCCTTGTTGACCAACGTTGCAAGCAGAAAACGGCATATAACCACGTAGACCACACGACCAGGTCTACTTCATGTACATGTAGGGGCCGTGCCCTAGACTGTGAATCGTTTAGTCGAGCATAGTACCAAAGCTCGGGCGGCCTGAAGGGTCACCAAGCGGAGCCCCATACCCATGAATTGATTTTGTCTTGGTTATCATGGTGAGCGGTAATGCTCGTGGACGCGTACGCACGACGGCGACGACGGAGTCGCACAAGGCGACGGCCGTAATCCGGCTACGTTGACAGAGACATGCAGCCTTGATTTAGAGCCTCCTTCTTTAATATTGAACATCCATGTTTTCACATCCAATTGTTTAAGCAAGGTATCCGCTGACCAGTATCACGTGACTATATTGCAGGCTCAAGTCTAGAGCTCATCGAGGTCACGTGCTGGCCAAGTGCTGGTTTTCTATTGGATCGCAGGCTCATGTCAGGTTAACTTGTTGTTAACGGGGCCGGCTTGTTCGGAAACCGGTTAAAGGGGCCTTTTACCCTCAGATGTATTCATTATTGCGTTATCGTTTTAATAATAAAAACCACTTTTTAACACTTTGGAGCTAGTAATTCATTAACTATTGTGTCACGTGACCTGCGAAAGGTCATTTTTGATGTCAGAGTGCGAAGTCCTTTAACGTAGTACCTTAACTGTCCCACCGAGCTTTTACACACTGTAGAAGTTAACAGAAGTACAAATATTTCTTGTATACAAATGTTTTTCGCTGCTTTTGTCTTCTGTATTTTCAGATTATTCAAACTCAAAATAGAAGGCCGAACAATCTACAGAAAACCTCACTGCAAAGTTACAAAACCCAAATCAAAATTCTCGCTTAACCTGGGCTATCTTAATCGGGCTTTGAACAACCCGACCCGGGGGTTCCACTTTTAGGCTTGGCTAAATCTATATATTACGATTGTATAATACCGTAGTACTCGTAATCATCCATGGGTTTTTATACTATGCTTTTGAAACGGACAATTATTGGACGAGGTTGCATGGGCAAAATATCAAGATTTATCTTTGGCGAGCAGATTAACTATCTGCCTCAGCCTCCTCTTCGGCAAAAAAAAAAAAAATCTATCTGCGAGACGCTGAAAAATCACGACATTTTGCGACACCCGAGTTCAATAGTTGTTTTATCATTCTATCACCAAGTGTGTTTTTCACCAACAACTATATATTGAACTTGGTAGAATAGCCTTTCCTAAAGCCGAATTGATATTTATATATAATATCATTTTTTTTTTCTAAAAACAGGTAGAGCTGATTATATATTAATCGCTCCAACACTTTGCAACATTAAGGCCATTTTGCGCATTTCTGTGGCTAAACTAGTAACTGGCTTTCCTAGAATGATTTGAGCATGAGCTTCTGCTTGCAGGCATTTTCTAGGTTATTTTTGCAGGGTATATGGGAAGGACGTGGGGGGGGGGGGGGGGGTTGTGTATTGTATTAAAAAAAAAAAAAGAAAAGAAAAAAAGAAAACGATAGACAGTATCAGGTCAAACTATTGCGATCTGTGTATAATCTCTTGACCAGCTTCATCAAGTCATCAGTGAGGCCCTATCAGGGGTTTTCAGGATACTGGATATTTGGGTAAAAAGTTAATAGGATGCAAGAAATTTAGGGGAAATATTAATGGGGTAGAGCATATTTTTAGATCAGATAAAACAGGACATTAATTGAAGGATACAAGATATTTAGGACAAAAATTAATGGAATAAGAGATACACCGACACTGCCCCCCCCCCCCTCCCACTCTCCCACTATGGGGCCTCAGCAATGGTCTGCTATTTAGGATAAAATAAAAGTATCTCAACTGCTATAAGCATTTATTCTGGATTCTTCAGTAGTACTTATATCACGATGGAATATGAAAGTTTTGTATCAAATTTTAGGGGGTTTTGATGTTAGGTAACGCAGCTCCTTGTTAGTAATTACGAAGCCCACACTTGTTACACTGAATAGATCGTTAAAGACGGGGCTGAAGAAATAAACAGATAATTAAATCACAGAACTGAACGTTATTATTAATTATTATTATATCATTTGGCCGTTAACGAATGGTGCCTACAAAATACAAACGTGTTTCCGCCAGATTAAGAAAACGTGGAAAAAGTAGATCTTAGCCAGGGTTATAAGAATCCACAAAGAAAACTGGGGGTAGTCATTAATTTTTCCTAGACAATTAGCCTTGAATCTCGAAGAAAACTGCTGACGGTAGCATTTTTCTGAAAAAAGGTAGAGATATTTCTTCACAGATTCTCCTAGGGTTCGCCTTTATATGCAGAAAAATAAACATATTAAAAAATATCTTTAAACTACGTGGTAAGTGGTAACATAAAAACCACTTTTGATATGTATTTAAAACAGAATCGTCGCAACAGCCCTTTGAGCGTCCCTGGACAGCACTCCTCTGGCTTAACCAAAATACAGTCTACATAACTTTTCCTGACAGCCAAAAACTAATGCATTGTTGAATAGGCTTGCCACTTCCATTTCATACCATACAATGTAGCTGTAATCACCCCTTTTTCAAAAGTTAAATGAGTTGCTTCATCCTTTCGAAAACATTGTCGGTTTCCGTTACATTTTTCCCTGGTACTGCCCAAGTAAGTTAAACATTGACGTCTCTCGCAGTTGTTTTGCGCGCGCATTATGCCATCTACAGTTGAATTTCAGTATGATTTTTTTTCTACGGATACGATAAAAGCTAGTTTTTCAGCTGAAAGCCGTTCACAGTTGGTGCTTAGCGATATGATGCTTTTCTGGTAATCCCGGTTTTAGTACAGGCTCGTAATTTTAGTGCGAAATTTGTTTTGGCCACAATAGGATTTTTTTTCTAAGTCGCGCGCTTGGTAGGGTAGTTAATTACGTCAATTCCAGTCCAAGCGCGTGCCTAACGTTTAAACCATGCCTTACGTGATGCACAGACCGTGTGCCAACAAAAAAAAGGCACCGTCGTTAACTGCCCTTCAGTAATTTTCTGAGCATTTTCTTTTCTGATGCAAAAGTGAAACAGCTAACAAAATATAACGAGTTTCAATAAAACGCCGCTTACCATTACTTCCTGCGAACTGTTCGTCAGGCTGTTGCCTTTCGCAAAATTTGATAGCACTTCTGGCAGCGAAAGACACAAGTGTCCCGCTTTATCTGATCTAAACATGCTCTACGCCAGTAATTTCTCCCCTAAATTTCTTGCGTCCTATTAATTTTTTACCCAAACGGTGATCCAGTATGCTGAAAACCCCTAATAGGGCCTCACTGATGGACTGATAAAGCTGATCAAGAGATTATACACAGATCATAATCTTTTAACCTGATACTGTCTGTCGTTTTCTTTTCTCCTTTTTTTTAACACAATACACGCACAATACACGACCCCCACCCCCCCCCCCCCCTTTCCCACCTACCCTGCAAAAATAACCTCTAAAATGCCTCAAATTTCCAAGCAGAAGCTCATGTTCAAATCATTCTGGGAAAGCCAGTTACTAGTTTAGCCACAGAAATGCGTCCAGTGGCTTTAATGTCGGTTACATTTTCACTCACTACCCACCCTACCCCTACCCGTTTGAATGTGCATTTGTCAAATGTAACGCAATCTATGTAATAATGGCGGGTGCACAACATATCAAAACAAAACTGAGCTTAAACGAGTTCTTGATGAGAATCCTCGATTAAGAGGAGGATTTTAAAGGCTACTAACAGACTTCTGAGTCAGTATCTCAGCAAATTGTTAAACGTCTTGTAAACGGCGGCTTATGACACGAAAGACAAATAATCAGTATTGATGGATGTTATGAAGCGGGCTTCGGAGAGTTAAAATCTGCTTAACCGTGGTGATGTCTGAGAGTGATTTCGTACACTAATCACGGAAAATGTGGCTGAAACATACTGAAAATATAACATGAGGCATCATGGAACATCCAGTTGTCGACATATCGCGAGGTAAGTGGAATATATCATTATTTTCTCTGTGGATCGCACTTGTTTTCACGTTATTATGCTATTTGGGACGGCGGTCTTTGTTGACAAAAGAACAGCTTAAACTTCCTCTTCTAACATTTTACAGTTTTAACTGCCTCAAGTGATGCACTTTTTACGATATTTTCCTGTAAATTTCGCCTTTTTATGGCGCTTTATGAGTAGTCCGAAAGGGAAGAAATTTAAAATTCTGTAAAAAAATCAGATGATGATCAAATTGCCAAAACAGCCGCTCAATGTAACAAGAAACATTTGCTTGTCTCGACTAAAGGGTTTTTACCCGAATTTATATCGTTTTCTTTGTAAAGCAAATTGTTAAAATGTGCCCTAAAATGGCCGCTGAAAGCCCTCTCAGAGGGGCAAAACCAAGATGGTGGCGCCAGCGCTAAAATACGAATCGAACTAAACTGAAAGTTATATTTTTGTGAATCACTTATCTAGACCATTCATGTGAGAAAGTTTGAGGAATTTGATTTTTTTCTGGTCCAAATGGCCATAGTTGAAATTTACAGAGGGCACCTCTTAAGCTCTCTCAATATTAGCCCTGAAGGAACAGAGTTTGAAATATTCCCTGAACATGTTAGGCCCAGTTCAGACGCCGAACTTTTCATGAGCCGAACCAAATACATTGAATTAAGTACATGAAAAGTTCGGCGTCTGAATCAGTTAAAAACGGCTATTTGAATTTGGAACGGCCCAGCCGTTCTTCCCGCCTAGCTCAGCCGGGAATTTCGACTTTGTAACGGCTTTCATTCAGACGTCGAACTTTTCATGAGCCGAACCTAATGTATAAATTATTATAACGTATTTTACAAGCAGTTTTTACTTTGCCTGAAAATCGTTGACATTTCGATGTGTTTTGGTTTAAACTAAATAAAGTTCGGCGAATTAAGTTCGACGTCTGAATCAACAGGTGTACTTTTGATAATTTGGGTCGGTCCAAATTCGAATTAAGTTCGGCTCATGAAAAGTTCGGCGTCTGAACTGGGCCTTAGTTACTTGTATTTTGTATTATTACGGCGAGCCTGGCTGTTTGATAAACTGTTGCAAGTTATGCTGCTTCTTATCACGAGTGTCATATTTTTCTTTGTCCGGCTTCGCCAGAGATAGCTGTAGCTTTTCTTGTGGAAAGCTATAAGTCTGTCTTAGAGCCGTTCTTATGTTTCTTGCATCAATTTCATCGAACTTTTTGTTCTTCCAGTTTGTTCGTTCTGGCACGGTAAATGTAGATGATCACGCGCAAGTCTGTGGACTGTTTTGCTTGTTGTTTATGACAGAGGGTCCACAATAGGATTCTCAATTCCCGCTTTCCCGCCCATTTTTTCCTGTTAAACCCGCCATCCCGCCCTTTTTGCCTGGAAATCCCAATCCTACCAACTTTTTAAAGACGTTTCTGCGTTAATTATTAATTTGTTAAATTAATAATTAATTTAATTATTAACACAGAAACTTTTTAAAAGTCAAAATCGTATTAAAGATTACAAAAGAATTCAATGGGTAGCAGATAAATAAGCCAAATGATAATAATTCTACTTGCAATGCAATCACGCGATCAAATAAACAACAACTATATACAATATCTTAAGTAACCTTCATTGTTTGCCGGAAATAGCAAAGCCACATCAAGAGCGGTAGGCAACCGAAGGCGCACCCCGAAACGATGCGGCCCACGGGGTGGGTGGGTGGGTAAATAACTAAGCTAGAACGCTGTCTTAATAGAACTGATGGGCTATCATATGATCAAGCATTAACCATGAGCGAGTTAATGATCCACCTACTTCATAAATTATACCGCTATTGGACAAATCCAATACCATACATAATTCTACTTGTAACGCAATCACGCGATCAAATAAACAACTATATACAATATCTTAAGTAACCTTTATTGTTTGCCGGAAATAGAAAAGCCACATCGAGAAGGGGAAGGGGGGCAACTGAAGGAGCACCCCGAAACGATGCGGCCCGCCCAAACCGCCAGACAAAAGGAATGTTCAAAAAAAAGGTGAAGGTGACGAGAAAAGTATTTAAGAGGGGTGGCATGCAATGTTCGAAGCAATGAGCCTGGCCACTGAGAGACGTCTCTCTAGCGGCTGTGCAATATAGAGTAGAACTGCGTCAGACGACCAGTCTCCCTGACGGCTGATGAGCTCGACAGGGGCGCCACACTTGAAAGCATAAGAAGCACCACCGCGACGCAAGGAATGAGTGGAGTATTTGGAAGGGTCTAGGCCAGCGGAAGCGAGAACACAGCGTAATTTCGTACCAAGCACTTCGTAGGTTATGGGTCTGATGTCGCCGTCAAAGGAATTGAGGAAGACTGGTGAGGAGGATGGAGCCGGGTGGCAACGCAGATGGTGTTCATAAGCTTGTACTGGGTATAAAGGGTGGCCCGGAGGCAGGCGAACCACTGGTATCAACAAACGACGCTGCTTGAATTGTATGGTTTTAGACCATCGCACACAAATTACCAGTTCCCATGGGCGGATGAAAAAGTCGGAACGAGATACGTTTTTGGAAGAGTCGTGGTCCTGCGCAGACTTGGGGACGAGATTTGACTTGCGGAAAAATGTATTAAGGCCGATAAGAATGGCTGCCCAAAAGTCGGAGTCTACGTCAGTAGAGAGAAGAGGGCAAATGCGCCTGAGTATGTCTTGAGTGATTGGGAGTTTCTGTTCTCGGGTATCACCCAAAATACGGCGAAGCCCTCGCTTGACCAGTTTGATTGTGAACACTTCTTGAAATGTGACGCTGTGACCAAAATGCCGATGAAGAACACTTATGGCAGACAAATAATTGATGATCGTGCAGTATTTGCAGGATGAAGACAAATGAGTTAAAAATCTCACAATAGTCTGAGGCTGGGCTGGAATGGGAACCAAACCATAGGTAGAGCAGAAGCGTAGGTAAACACGCCATTGCGACCGTCGCGTGCTTAAAGTAGAGTCGGCATAGGCGGCGGCGGAGACTACCTTGGCACGCTCGTAAAGCTGCGACAGATACCCTAAGGACAAAACGAATAAGACTCATTAGGCCACTGACGAGTATAGTAAGCGACTTAACCTGTCGGCGGAAATCTTATGCCGACCAGGTAAGTGACGCAAAAAGAGATAAAAATTGTAGCGCACGCTGAGCCAGAAGAGTTCGCGCAACCAAGACTATAGCCAGCGGGTTTTTGCAATATCCTTTGTTGATAAATGCCATCGCTTGAGTGTTATTTGTCTCAACACAAACACGATTGTTCGACCAGCGGGGACCCCAGCGACGAGCGGCGAGAAGGACTGGGAACGATGGGAATGATCAATGGCGTGACCAGCTGTACACCAGTTGTGAGGATATAACGATATGTTGTAGTCTACAAGGGAACTGGGGGCCCAAGCCCCCGCAAACCAGTCATCGGAACAAACGGCCCCATAACCGAGAAAAGACGCGTCGGTTTGAAAAACGACAGGATGCCGAAAATCGAGCATCATGCTTCGACCGTTAAAGGTAAAGAGGAACTGTTGCCACCATTTAATGTCTGCGCGAAATTGAGAATTAAGGTGACAACGATGTGACGAATGCCTAAGCCTGTTAACACAATCGATGACACGCCGTAAAAACGTGCGACCGCCTTGTACAACGTGGCACGCAAAGTTAAGAGAACCTGCGAGAGATTGTAGCTGACGCTTGGAAGCCGAAACCTGCTGCGAGAAACGTGAACGAGACATTGGAGTCGCTCCAGTTTATCCGCGGGAAGTCGTAGGGACATGGACAATGAATTGAGCCCGAGACCAAGAAAAGTAACTCGTTGAGTGGGCGAGATCACTTTTTTCCTACTGATATTAAATCCAAGCAAGTGAAGCAGACGGATGAGTGTGATAAGACCCTGCTGGCACTCTTCATATGTTTATCCAATGATAAGGAAGTCATCAAGGTAATTGATAACAGAGCGGAAACCGCGTCTAGACATCATCCGTACCATTGCGTTAGACAAGCGATTGAAAATCGACGGAGCGCACGAAAGGCCAAAGCAAAGAGGATTGTCAATAAAATATTCGTATTTAGAGGAGTCCAGTGCACCGAACGTAAAGCGAAAGCCTTGCAGCTGTCGGTGAAGAGGAAAGACAGGAACCCAGCGCCAAGCAGATTCAATATCAACTACAGCAAAATAGCAGCATTTGGACGAATGAAACACAGCGTGTCTCAGTGTCGAGAGAGTTTATGCGAAATAAGTCTAAAGCAGGTTTAATGTAATCATTAAGGGAGTTTCCCCGTGGACGACTGCAGTCAGTAATAGGGCGGGATTTTCCGGAATCTTTTTTAGGGACACGACCGATGGCATGAATACACTTGGGCTTAACTAAAACGCGAGAGATTCTCCCGAGACCAAGTTCCTTAGCAAATAACTCGTCCAGTTGTGGTTTGAACTCGTTGCAGGTAGCACTAGTATAATCCACCGCGTTATAGCCAGCAAGGGTTGGTACATTTCACTGACCCCTAGTCCATGGACTACCCCGATGGACCCGGTCCATGGACTACTAGAATGGACTACCCATGGACTACCCTACAATTATGGAATACTTGCGATGTAACAGATTTAATCCCCAACTGGACCTTTGTCACAAAATATTGCGACCGAAATAAAGGAAATGAGTTGCTTTTCTCGTTCCCTGTCATGGCGTAAAGAGCTGGCTCACAAGTCAGAGATGAATGCATTATATATGTAAAATTTCCACTTACCATCTGGTGTGCTATCCATATTGTTAGCGACCGTGAGTGACTCGTAAGCAACTACTGCGCCTGCTAGCTACACTCATTTGGCCAGCGGTAGACATACATGATGGTGGTGTATGGAAGGTGTATGGGTTTATGGGGTTATGTGAATGTCGTGTCTTATCATGTAGGTAACAAAAGAATAACTCGCTCGAATCCAATATTTTGTAACAAAGGTCCAAATGTTAAGGTAGGAAAAGTTTGAGGATTAAATCGCAACTGTTCTGATCGATCGCATCTTTTGTTCGGATCGTTAAATCTATTACATCGCAAGTGTTCCGTAATGTATTTGTCGATCGATCGCATCTTTTGTTCGGGTTCTAGCATCGTTAAATTTATGTTTGCCACAAATTTCAGGGTGGTCCATTTAGGGAAGTCCACGGGTAGTCCATTCAAGTAGTCCATGGACCAGGTCCATCGGAGTAGTCCATGGACTAGGGGTCAGCGAAACCAGCAATGCCTGAAACATCTGGCTCTTTAATTAGCTTGAAACCATTTTGCAGACCATCGAGAATAAAATCTGTGTCGAAATCAAAAGAAAGTTCTCTTTGCCAAGCGTGGAAATTCAGGGGACATTCCTCAGGCGGGGTGAAAATTGAAGCATTGAAGGAGGCCGCAAGCGGGGCACAATCAGAGCGAAATGTTCATTTCTTGTTGTTATTGGGATTAAACCCGGTGGGAGCCCCAGTGCAGGCTTTTCCTTTGTGAGAGGACTGTGAACAATGAATGCAAACATGCTTATACCTGCACGACTGAGGGTTGGGGCAACCACCAGTACTAACGTTCCAGCGAAAGCAAAATTCGTCGGTACCAGATGAACGCCGTTCTGTAGCGCGAGTCGTACTAGCGGGAGGCTTAAGTGCGACAACAACGTCGAAGTATTGCGCACTCAAATCCTCAGAGGCAGACGAAGCGACCTTAGTGACTTCGGCCTCGTGCGCAACTATGTCGGCACCCGCGCCAAAAACGGCCTGGATGGTCGCGAGTTGCTGTGCCATGTCAAGAGGCACGGTTGTCGGGACGGGTTTGTCCTGCTCCAACGTAATGTTCCCAGACACGGCAGCAGGTTCCTTGGAGGTAAGAGCCGCGATTGCACGGCGAAGCAGCGCTCTATGGCCTACGGAGAGCTCCAGGTCGGCGATATCACGCTCAGATAGACCAACGACAATCTCCTCACAAGTTATGTCGTGTTTGTTCAAAACCTCCAGGAAGCTATCGGGGAGATCATTCACAGATCAGAATGAAGAGAGCGAGGGGCTTGATCCACTTGCCTTCTTGGTGGATTTCTTACTTTTAGCGGGCATAGTGAAAGGTGAAAAAGACTAAAGAAAAATTGAACAATAAATAACTAAGCTAGAGCGCTGTCTGAATAGAACTGATGGGCTATCATATGATCAAGCATTAATGTCCATGAGCGAGTTAAGGATTCACCTACTTCATAAATTATACCGCTATTGGACAAATCCAATACCATACATAACGCTTGTTTCAGTAAACGGTTTACTGTTTTGTTTTCTTTTGTCCACCAATCTGAGAATGAAAAAGATTTTTTATTACCATATTTAAGAGGTGGCCCGTAAATACATTTGACATTTTCTTTCAAAGCTTTCATCGTCTTCACTTTCCTTGAGATCTGGGCTCAGAACTTTTCTTTCCGAAAGAAGGCATTCCTGCTCGCGCATTTTGTAACATATGGCGACCCAATTCGTAATTCGCATACTTCTTACGGTAAATCACTATCACCGATATCCGGTGTGGTCATCCTGGCCAAAACAAACCAAAGCGCTCTGGAAAAAGGCGAACGACTTGAAAAACTAGAGAGGATCATCGAGTGGCCAAGATTACAGACGCAACCGTCGAAAATGTCGGAAATGGACAGATGTCATTGATGTCAGAGGTCAACACAAATGATCGCAATCAATAGAAAGAGGACTCAAAGACCTAATACAGTCTCATGATAGTAACGTAGTCAAGCGATAATGGATACGTTTGACAGAACCTGACAGGGTACAGAGCTGTTGCTATTCATTTCTTGAAAAACCTGACACAGCTATTCGCACGTTTCTGCCAGCTTATTGTTTTTGCGCTGGTCAATAACAATTTATGAGGTCATGTAAGAATTGAAATCCCGTACCCCGCTCTGTTCCCCTTACGAATCCCGCATCCCAACCCTATCAAAACACGAAATCCCGCTCTCGCTCGTAATTGTAATTCCAGCTTCCCGCCCCTGTTTTCAGCTCAAATCCCAAATATCACGGTGAAAAAACAAAACAAAACGAAACAAAACAAAACAACAACAAAAAAATTCCGCATCCCGCCAAACCTATTGGGGACCCTCATGATATTGTGTGGTTTTGTTCAGGCAAAAGCTCTGAATTTAGAAGTTTTTCCTATGATTGTTCATCTAGACCTATGTTGTGGTCGTCATTGCTTTTATTTGCGATTATGTCAGACTTTCTTGAGACTGTTAATAGTCCCTCTTTTTTTAGGAGGCTCGTAATCTTGTTGTTCAGGCAATACCGCGGTTTCGATCCCTCTAGATGTTAGTAATTTTTTTTTATATAATAGTAGTTTTCACTTAAGTAATTTTATGGCTAATGCTGATACAGGAAAATTACGATCAACAAGCACAGTTGTTAGAGAAATACTACAAAAAAAGGCTATGAAGTAGGCAGTACTGCGCAAGTTTGTTATCCTGCTACTAAGGAAATTATTGTTCCGCTTCGGGGATGTCCTGGAAATGTCCTTGAAGGCAGCTTGACCGAGTGGCCATCGCGTCGGACTCCCAATCCAGCGGTCCCGGGTTCGTGTCCCGTTCTGACCACTACCTGGATTAATTTGTTTCACGGTAGCCCCGAATTCAAATCCTCGGCCACGCTTGTAAATAGCCAACTGGTTACGTTCAATTTGAATTATTTGTTTCATGTATTTTCTTGGCCCCACTAGTCTTTGTGCCATAAACACTGCCGAGTGTAAATAACGGTTACATCCACATGTCTTTCGTGAATCAAATCGAACTCCAAGACGACGAAACGTGGCCATCGAAACAGCTCACGAACTCGGATGCTGTCAAATTGTAGTTACATTTAATGCTAATACGATAATTGCTGTACAAATATTGGCATCGAAATTTTGCTTAATTGTCGTTCACGCACATGTACATGTAGCAGAGAGGTATCACTCTTGGTTACCAGCTAAAACAGTCACTTTCCTATTAACAGATTGCTTGCCTCTTTGAAATAAATCAATCGTTGAACACAAAATTGAGTTACAATTTCCAAGACTTCCTTGCATTGAACTTTGAAACAGCGCATTCCTAGCCATATTTTTCTAGGCTTCTTAATCTTTAAGTTATGACAAATATTTATCGACGGAACAAACTTGTGAGGCCAGCGAAAGAAGTGTCAAGACCGCTTGAAAACCCGTTACATTCGATTTCCCAATTTTAAGTATAGTGCCGGTGGTGAAAATTGCGGTCAAAAGATCTCCGATCCAGTTTAGACAAAAGGCGACTAGGTATTTTAGGGTCAATAGCGGTTTTATCCTGTCTTTTTCATTGACCATTCACTGGAAAAAAGATGTGGAGAAATGAAAAAAAAAAAAAACAAAACAAAAAAAGGTAGGAAAATAAATTAATTAGTGGGGCAGAAAAATACTTCAATTTCTGGCTCACCCCATACGACTTGAAATAAGGGTGGCATCAGAAATAATGTAAACTACATTTCTGCATCAAAACAATATGGCTATGCCACAAAATTATGCCACGCAATTAAGTACGTATCAAGAGAATTGTTGGGGTGTTTTTGTTTAGACTGATTTCTGTTTTTGGGGCAGACAACTGACTTTTGTTAACAGCTCAAATAGTAGACGATTTGACAGCATCACAGTTTTCATGGAAATTTTGAATTCAATTTAGTCCTAATTATTTATTCAAGATTTGTTTCTGCAACTGAAACAGTACTGGGTCATGGTAGCATGCGGCATAAATAAATTGCGATTGCAAAAACTAGAAATTCGAATCGCACTCAAGTCAACGTATAAACTTGTTTTTAATAGCTGGATACTTTAAGTACTTTTACAAAAAAGGATCGACAAGTTTTGATTCTCATTAACACGCGAACACAAATTATGTTCAGATTTCTTAGTTTTCAGTCTGCGATCGGCCATTTTGGAAACCATCTGGGCGAAAAACGTTTTATGTCGGTTTTCTGGAATTGAAAGCTCGTTGAGCTCAAAAAAAACTATATCGCATTTCATATCCGTGTAAGACCTACTTGTGCCGCCAAATTTTAATTTTGCTCTATTTTTGCTTTCATTTGGTCTTTATATTTTATTTATATAAAAAAGTCAATTTCGAGAGAAAATCCGATACTTCTCGTTGAGAAATTTCCGTCGCTTACAAGAGGTATACAAATATACTGATTTTTCTTGGAAAGTTTTAATATTTTGTCATACTGTCGCTTGCAGTACGACAGGGTGTTCGCAACCAGAGGTTCGACTGTATGTATTGAATTAAAAATATGAGACTCCCGAATTACCGTTGTCCGATTTGCAAATCGTACGGGTGATTATACATAAAGAATAATTTGTGTGATGAAACTTGTCGAATTATGTTCATAAAGATGACTCCGAAATCGAAGTTCTTGCTCGCTCGTCCAAAAAAGGCGCGATTGGTCAAAATACCCTTTAGAGTTTTTCGTCTAGCGCGCTTAATTTTCACAGGCCAAACTAGCCATTTAGATATGGTATACCTATAGCATACCTTTTCCTTTAGAATCGATCTTTTATTTGTTGAGAGATTCGTATACTAGAAGAGTTATGACCTTCTAAAATCAGTTGAAATTTTACATGTAAATTAAATTGCGATAGTTGTATTTTTCAAACGGCCAAGAAGTAGACAAAACACATTTACTTCAAAATGACTTTTAGCTTAGAGGAATGATCAAAGTGTAAATTACAAACTGCGCGAATACGAAATTCAGGCAAGCACCCTTCTTCTTGTACTGGCCTGTTGAAAATGTGCAATTTTGCATAAATTTCATCAGCCATCTTGGTTGAGTGATCGGTATTTCGAACTTTCTTAGATTTCACAAAAATGCGAAGTCGCTGGAACTTTGAAAGTATATTTCTGTAAATACTTCACCAAAAGGGTCTTTTTGACGCAATAAAAGAAAATCCGAATTTTCCGATCTGTCGTCGGATTCTCCATATTTTCAGGCAGTGGCTCGTAAATATTAGCAGCCGAGATTTTTGCATTTGGTTTAATTTTAGAGTTGGCTCCTCCCCGTACTCAGTACGGAGAGGAGCTCGTCATGGGAGTTTTAAGGCACATTAACACGGGTTGGGCACAACCCTAGTAAAATTTAGTTTTCAATTAGACTAGCTGCAACTTGTGACACTTTTGGATCCAGTTTTCTGTAACATTCTCGGCATCTTTTTCTTGTCCTAACCTTCCCACAATGCAATACCAATGCAAGACCAATCAAAGCAAAGCTCATCACACAAACAGTCAAACTGCTTTTTAAACCCCTTTCATTGCCATACTACTTTTACAATTAGTTCTTTCTGCATGTGTTCAGCTAACATGAACCCAAATATCCAATAAACTACAACTGCAGCCGTTTTGCATGTCCAGGAAAGGAATGCGCATTCATTTTCGGCCGTTCAATTGATGTCCAACAGCTACATTCCCTGCGTTGGTTCCTTGTTGGCCAACATTACCAGCGGTGTTGCCAAAGTACATCTGACGTTTGCCGTTCCATTGGTGTCCAACAGCAACATTCCCTGAGTTGGTTCCCTGTTGGCCAACATTACCAGCGGTGGCCCCAAACGTCATCTGACGTTTGTGATACGGGATATATGGCTCTGGGATGTGTGGGATATATGGCTGCGGGATTTCCGGGATGTATGGTTCCGGAAGGTAAAGTGAGCGTGCCTCTGTTAAATAAAAAGGCATTCATTACAATTGAACAATAGCCCGTAGTTTTCTATAAACATAAGCGGGTTTTATATATTTCGCGCACTAAGCAGACAAAACAAGAAGATTGATCATGAACATGACAACAGATCACAGACACTTCCTGTGCACAGAAATAGTGGCCTAATAGCTTGAAGAAAACTTATTGATTACACTGATATTTACCAGTTGCAGTACCCCACCTAGTTCTCGTCGGCCGTTCCATTGATGTCCGACCGCAACATTCCCTGAGTTGGTTCCCTGTTGGCCAACATTGCCACCGGTGGCCCCAAACGACATCTGACGTTTGCCAATATACGGGATATAAGGGATGTATGGCAGGTACTGTGGGTCGTTCACTCGTGTTTCTATGGAAAGGACATAATATAATTCACTAAAACCCGTAGTTCTCGTTATTATCGGTAGGTTTATATACTAAGCTTGTCAGATCGGGAAAAAGGATTTTTTATGGACTTAACAAGAAAGATATATGAAGATTTTTTTTTTATTCTCGTTCCTTAAACAAAAGCAGTTAATAGTGCCTGTCTGTAAAAATCAGACAAATTCTTAATTTCGCGGCAAGGGTCGAAAATTCGATTTCGCTCATATTCTTATGGTAGATAGGCTAGAGCATGACAAAAACTACTGGATAGTTTTCTTGGCAAAACATCCTTTTATTTCAAAGAAATATGTAAATTACCAAATTCCGTTAAAATCGTCATTTGACGCACCATTTTATTAAGCAAGTTTGAGAGCCTCGCATGCAAAACCGCATCATTCTTCCGTCTTTAAAACACTCAAATATTTTTATGCAGTGTTTAAATGTGTGCTGGGTTGGTTTTAGGGAATGTTGTGTTGTCTTTTTGGGTGCAAAATAATTAAATTCGAAGACATGTATCTCATTCACTTAAAAGTACTTCGTGTATATAATTAATTTTCACCATGTGCGAAACCTTTAAATGGATTAAGCTTCTGGTGGTTGAATCGCAGAAGGATGATCTACAGATTCCTGTAAAAATTTCTTTGGGCAAATGATTATGAGCGACGCGAGGGCTTTCCAAAGTACGTCAAAAATGCACATATTTGACCATCCGTCGTCAAATTTCAATTTACGGGTTAGACGTATATTTTAGCATGCGCCACATGACTTGACCTATAATAAGTTGAAATAGACACAGAGCTGATAATTTCGAAATGTTCTAACCTTATTTGTTGCAAAAGCCAGGTCCAAAGCCGATTTGACGTGTTTCTAGTCGATCTCTCACCATTCGTCGCACATAAAGCAAAAGTTTGCTTTTGTTTACACAAGGTTAACGTCCGATGTACATCGCCAACTGTCAACCTATTATTGGTCGAATATCATGAATCTGTGACCATCTTTCTGCGCATATGAACATCACTGCATCTAAATCAAAAACGGTTGAGTCATTTGTAGATAGTTGCTTGCTTTGCACTGCGCCAAAATAATACGTTTGATCGATTGCTGACCATTGCTGATAAGCGTGTCGGCGCAGCCGCAATCTTACAGCCGTTATTTATTCGTCACGCAATGCTGTCACGGCATACGCTGCACATTTTGATCTATTTTGTATAGAGCACTCTCAGGATAAATGAAACAATTTAATCATTGTTCATCTGTTTATTCATATGTATAATAACATGTGTAAATTTATATAATCGTATTTTATAGTGTACGTGGCCTAGGTCCAAATCACGTTTGTTGTACGTTTTGATGTTTCAGACAACAGCTCATAAAGCTAGTGCCTGTACTCACTAGAATTTAAAAAAAATCGCTATGAAACAAATTATAGATCAATGAAGCAAGAACTAGCTGAAATAAAAATAGAAAATCGCAACGTGTCTAATTCGTGAGAAAAACAGACTAAATTTAATTAGTAATTACGTGAGTAAATAGCCCTGGCCATGCCATTTTATTTGGCGTATTTTGTTTGCCTCGTGGCGAGGCATTGGTATGTTTGTAACAGGAAATAGAGGACTGTTGTCAATACAGTCCAAAATTATTGTCAGTAAAATATTGTAAATAAAACACTTATTGACCGGTTACCTCCGCGGCCACCATTTGGTCGTTCCGATAAGGGTTTCATTATTGTCTTTACCCCTATTAAGTGGCCACCCAAAATTTAAAAACTTTGTTTTGGAATGGGCGATGGCAGATAACAGTCTGAAATTGAAGGTGCATGACGAGTGATAATTCAAATACATGTCGATCATGATTGTCTTGAATTGACTCCATGTTCACCAAGAAATTTATAACCTGATAGTGAAATTTTTTTTTATTAATATATTAGTAAGTATTTTTGGTATATTAGTATTTTCCTTATAAGTAGTGTTATTAGTAACAGTATTTCTTGTTTTTGTTTTTGTTTTTGTTTTTTTCATCTATACTAGGGTTAGTCTATGTAGTTTCTTCTAAAAAAGTAAAAAGTAGCGTAGTTTTATTCATTAATATAAATAGTAAGTATTTTGGGTGTATTAGTATTTTCCTCTTAAGTAGTCTTATTACTAATAGTATTCCTCGTTTTTTTTCCATCTGTACTCACGTTTGTTTGTCTAGTTTTTTTTTTTCTTTTATCTGCAAATGTATTTTCAATTGTTATTGTCACTCTTATTTGTAAACTTATATAAATATCAATAAAATACAAAAAAAAAAAAAAAATTAAATATTCAAGGTACACCAACCTCTATTTAAGCGCGTAGCCCCATTAAGCGGTCACCACCCATTTCCCCGGGGGTAGCCCACTGTATTACATGTAAACCAAAAATAATTGCACAGCGCGAAAAGACCTAGGTATGAGTTTAGCGTTACAGTATTATGCAGGGCATGTAGGTAGCGGTGGTCGAGTGAAAGATAACAACAGGGGCAATGGAAAGCTATTCATTCCTCTCATTTCTTAATTTAATCTCTTCCTACTCAACACGATTGTGTGCTCCCAGTGGTTCCCAGCCTTACGGAGCCTTATGTATTAGGATAGAAATTGTCCTACCCCTACCCCCTCAAATGGGATGACAGCATTGCGTGACGAACAAGGAACCGTTGCAAGCAAGGATTCAAGCCATCAAACCATGACGATTAAAACGTAATATTTTGGTGTAGTGCAAAGCAAGCAGCTATCTACAAATGACTTAGTCGTTTTTGACTTAGATGCAGTGGTGATCATATGTGTCGAAAGAGGGTCACAGATTCATGGTATTCGACCATTAAATAAGTTGACAGTTGGCGATGTACATCGGACGTTGTGTAAACAAAAGCAAACTTCTGCTTTATCTGCGACGAATGGTGAAAGAAACACGTCAAATCGGCTTTGGACCTGCCTTTTACAGCACATGAGGTAAGAGCATTTCGAAATTATCAACTCTGGGTCTGTTTCAACTTAACATTAGTCAAGTCATGTGGCGCATGCTAAAATATACGTCTAACCCGTAAATTGAAATTTGATGAGGGAATGGTCAAATATTTGCATTTTTGACGTACTTCGAAAAGCCCTCGCGTCGCTCATAATCATTTGCCCAAAGAAATTTTTACAGGAATCTGTAAATCATCCTTCTGCGATTCAACCACCAGAAGCTTAATCCATTTAAAGGTTTCGCACATGGTGAAAATGAATTAATATACACGAAGTACTTTTAAGTGAATGAGATACATGTCTTCGAAATTTAATTATTTTGCACCCAAAAAGACAACGCAACATTCCCTAAAACCAACCCAGTACACATTTAAACATTGCACAAAAATATTTGAGTGTTATAGACGGAAGAATGATGCGGTTTTGCATGCGAGGCTCTCAAACTTGTTTAATAAAATGGTGCGTCAAATGGCGATTTTAACGGAATTTGGTAATTTGCATATTTCTTTGAAATAAAAGGATGTTTTGCCAAAAAAACTATCCAGTAGTTTTTGTCATGCCCTAGCCTATCTACCATGAAAATATGAGCGAAATCCAATTTTCGACCCTTGCCGAGTTATTTTCCATTTTTATGGACAGGGACTCTTAAAAGCTAATAAAGGTAATGAGGATCAGATAACTTGGAACTATTTTTAATTACATTGATTTAATTTACATGATGTATTTAAAACACCCAAAAGATAATATGTTGTATATGCAAAACGACGTTTCACTTCGTCAGCCTTGCAAAATTTCATAAAACAAATTTTATCGTATCTTTCTCTATCAAGACTTATTTTTGTTAGCTTTAGACTAAATAACAACACAATAACGTTATAAATTTACTCGAGTTTCATTACCTCGATAGTAATATAAAAACATATGATGTGTTCTATTTCTTAAGTAACATTCTTTTATACGATTTTGATGGGCCTCTCTTTGCAAATTCAATTTAGAACCAATCGGTTACTCGAATCTATGACTGAAAACTGTAAACACGCTGAAAAAGGCTTTGGCAACATTTTCAAGGTCCACGTGTGATGGCGTCATCTGTTTGTTTGTTTGTGGTCTTGTTGACGATGAGGGATAGAAATGAGCAGCTGGTGAGAAATTAAATAGTGATATTGAATCTGAAAATGCTAGAAGAAACCTAGTGGTATACTAACCAGGATCTTTGTCCTTGCCTCGATCTTCATCCTGATAAAGAAAAAAAATAATAATCATATATGGCAAAAAAAGAACAATTGCTTAAAAAAGATGAACAGAGGTAGAGAGGTATGAAGATATCGTGTTTACCTGAGCTTGTTTATCGAGAGGGAATGGCGCCACCAAGGACCAAGTTATTAGGAAGAAAATAAAGCACTTCATATTCCTTGACAAATAAAGAAACAAAATGTGTAGGTTATATAAAGTAGCTTCAAGTTTAGACATGCTAGAGCTGCACATGGTTGATTTCAAGCGTCAGTGTGACACTTATGGTTCCCGCGCGGCTCCTTAACTCGTGTACAATAATTAAGTCAGCATAAAAAATAAGTAACGACGACTTGTCGAACTTGATGTGGATTCAAGTCCTGGTATCCAACCAGAAGCCTTCTTTAGTCCATTTGCTTGCATTTCTTGTCTTTTCAAGCACGTCCCAAAAAACATCAAATTAAATGAGATGCAACTAATCAAATTCAGTAAACAGTGCTAAAAGGTTCCGTTCAGTAGTGTTATGGCTGCATTCGCGTCTATCATCATGTCTGATGTTAAAAGCCCTTAAGAATACCGAGTCTTAAACTCATGTTCACCCTCCATACCCCTTTCCCTGCTCTGAATATCTCGGTCAGTAGTCTGCGAGGTCTCTCTGACAGGCAAAGATTCCTTATAAAACCATACGTTGTAATATCGGAGCTAATGAACTGATTTGCTCTTGGACAGGCAACTCAAGAAATGAATCGAAAACAATAATCAGAGCTACAAGTAAATTCGCACATCTACTGTGGTACAAGAGAGATGATAGTAAAATCTGTTCATGGGGTTTGTTATAATGAGACGAAAAGAAAAAAAAAGAAACTACTTTCGTTCAGATAGCCCTGAACTTTCCCTACGTGTATAAACTCTTTAGAACCTCACTCAGAGCTTATTTCAGTCTGGCGTAGCTTCAGTCAAAGGTCTCTGTGTATAACTTAAAATACTGCAGTGACAGAATCAATCAATATTCGATCTTTACCTTTTCCTTGAAATTTGCAACAGGTTAAAACGCAATGTAAAATACCACCTTCCTCAAGAACTGACAACGAATGGTTGGAGACGTTATTTTTATACCTTAATAGGCCCTCTATAATTCATGCTTTTGCGTGATGTGAATTTAATGAATTACATCCAAGTCAAAGAAAAAACAGGTAACGAAATAATCTACTTCAGGAAACGGAAATCTAATTTTAGAAAACCTTGGAAAATATTTGTTGTGCCTTCTGTTTTCCACACTTTGGTAGGCGTGGAAGCCTAATTCTTGGTGTATAGGACTTCAAGTGCTTAGCATAACGCTCTTTGATACCCGTATTTTGAAATTTTTTAAAGCTTTCCGACAAGGCGAAACAGTTTATCGCTGCTGAGTCCTCTGTGGACATTCGAGGGTTGCGACCGAGTCAAGAGAACTGAGCCCAAGAGCTCAAGTTTCTTTGTCTTTTATTTCGAACTACCTTTGTCTTTATTTGTTCCTTTTCTGAAACACGACCAGTCAACTATGATTTTCGTGCAAGAACTGATCAAAAAATGCTCTAATTTATCATTAGTCGCTCTAACATGCTTGAGATAATTCGAGCATAATGTACAGTAGGGCACATGAGCTTAATTAGGCGCAAAAAAAACAAGAAGGAAACACGAACAACTAACGGAAACGAACTGAACGGTTTCGGAAACGGAAATAAACAACTTCAGGAAACGGAAAACAATTAAGATTCAATGACGCTTTTTCTATTAGTATGAACTGCGTAAGTGAATTCATTGGGTTTATTTCTTGGTCTGTTGGGACAAAACTATTTTGGGTTTACATTGGAAGCCAGATATAACGAAGGGCCAAAAGATTAACTTTAATTTGTGTTTAAACGACCAAAATCGTTGTGTCTGGGTTTGAGTTAATTAGTAATGCGCAGCAATGCATTCTTTCGCTGTCCTTGTACCCCCTACCGCTTTCCCCCATCCCCGCCTCGTCGCTGCTTTTAGCGGAGGTATCCGTACATAATCGAATCTTGACAAAACAGTAAGTTGCAAAAATTCTATAGATCACATCGACATGGTCAAAATTAGGAACTAAAAGCTAGGAAATTTAATACAAAATTCGCCATCAGCCTTGGCGATTAATTAGATTATTGCCGGAAGGCAGCTTGGTTGAGTGGTTAGGGCGCTGAACTTGAAATCCGGAGGTGGCATATTCAATTCTCTCCCTGACAGCTGGAGTTGTTTCACGACCCGAGTTAGCTACTTGGCTACGTTTGTACATAGTTAACGGTTTGCCTACTTCGAGTTAGAGGTTTTTACCATATTACGTTTAATTTCTTGATCAAGAATCATTTCTTAAAACATAAGCAGGCGAATATTAACGTTAAAAGCCAACGTTTCTGCGTTATCGTGACACCATTCCCATGGCAAAGTGAATAAATAATGCGAAGATTTGATTTCTATACAGTCTCTACAAATTAGCATTGTTAACCAACAATGCCTAGTTTTAATATAAATTTCAATTTAACCTGTGTGATGCAGGATATATACATGTTGGTTACACTCGCGGCCACCTCCACGAACGCGTTGATAGACACAAACATAAATCGTCGTCAATTTGTAAACATATATTTACGTCTATTTGAGCGAACATAACTCGAACGTACCTCCTTGTCTTTCAGAACAATTTCACGTGCTTTCTAAATGTTCTAACAAATTGGATTGCCTAATTAAGAAGATCCTTTTTATAAGAAAACTTAAACCATTCCTAGACGTGCAAACGGACTCGATTCGCGCAAAGGTATTCACTTGAAGAACTTATGATCGTTTGTTATTATGCTAATTTGTAGAGACTGTATACATTGTAGAAATCCAATCTTCGCATTAGTTATTTACTTTGCCTTGAGAATGGTGTCACGATGACACCGAAACGTCGGCTTTTAACGTTAATATTCGCCTGCTTACGTTTAATTTGAACTATTTATTCCTGAAATTGAGTTGCTCGGTCTCACTAACCTTTCGGGCTATAAACAATGACCGAGGGTAAATGAAGGCTATCTATTTACCCCTCGGTTGGTGAAGCACATCGACACAAGCCGACGAGTGGTGCGCGGCAGTCTCGCGGAACCGTTTACAGAAATTGTTTTCTGGGGTGCTCGCCGTGCGATATAAAACACGACATGATTCCATGCCTAACTTAAAATCCTGGTCAAGTTTTGATTCTTGTTGAAACGACTGTATGATCTGAAACCTAAAACTAGCGCAAGAGCTACTGTGCTAAAACATGTACATGATGATGAAACTGAACTCGGTGGGAACGATCTGTTGTTCTTAGATTACCGGTATGTTATTTTTAAGGGGACCAAACATGACTAAGAACATTAAATAACTGAATTTTCAAAAGCGAGTTCTTTGTTGCCTAAATCATGAAAATCTAAGGCGACGAACTCAGACAAAATCTCTGAAGACGTCTTAAAGCTCGTGAGGGCATCGATTCCTTTTCTTGCAAAATTCTTTTTTAGATCTATATTGTCTCAAGAAGTTTTCCTCTAGAATGGAAATGCTTCTGCAATATCCCCATTAGACTTGTCACAAGTAGACCTATTCTTAATCCTTGACTTATTTATCTCCCTCGAGTGAAGTGAGAGGGTAATCTTCGAGCGACGAAGTCGTGAGGGCAAGTGCGAGCGACGTAAGTCGTGAGTGGTCAACTAGTTTCAGTTGCATGAATGTGAATCAGAGCGTAAATTGTTGGCGTGAAAAACACGATGACTTTTCGCACTTTTCATGTGTTCCGCGCGCGATCGTCGCGGGAGCAGAAAATGATTTCCATCAAAACGTTTACGAGTTCTCTTCCGTAACTCAAATGAATTTATTTGTGTACAGTGCAGTATGTAGTCAGCAATATTGACAAACGGCAAAAGCTGTGGTATGTAGTATCGCCTCCTAAAAAGACAAAAGCGTGTTCAAACCGATCTGGAATTATTTGTTTTAGTCTAGATTATCCAGCGATCGACCAGAGTTCTGCCTAACAAATGCTTTAAACTTATGTAGATCAAGCTTGTATCGACAAGAGTCCGAACAAAATAAAGAAGACGGAATTAGTCAGGGAAAACTTAAATTCTGTAAAGCCCTCTTGATTAAATAACGTTGAGAATCGAAGTCGCAACGAACGGCAGGGAATAAAAGCGCTATTCTTTAAAGTCCTTCATCGATCGACGACTGCTTTCAACACGGTTAAGTCGTTAAAACGGCCGATGCAAATTTGCTGCGATGCCCTTTCTTTGTAGGGAAGAAACTTGGTCATTCATTAAATGAACTAAAAGTGCAACAATTACGGAAGCTGCAGGAACGGCTCTGTTCTTCTTCGAAAGGTCCCAACTTAATTCTCTCAAACGATCCGGATCAAGCAGGAACTCAGATCAGGTCTGTAAGTAAAGAAACACGTATTGGTCGAATACAGAGCGTTCCACTGCTATTCCCCGTCCTTCTTTCAAAGACTTGAAATTAAGTTGGATAGACCATATACAATGACTTCCATGCATATCCATCGACAACAAAAGCTATGGCCCTGAACTTTCCCTACGAAATAACATCTCTCATCTTTGATCCGCTATCTTTTCTCTCTCACCCCGCACCTACACTTTCAAACTTTTCTCAGGATCTCTAAGGAAATAACGTAAATATCTAATCGATTGAAAATTCATTTAAATACTCGTAATGGAAGATAAAGAAGGTGCTAAATCTGCAGTGTTGTTGAAAAAGAATGAGGAATTCTATCAAAATGACTGTTAGCCTACGTGTAGCCGTACCCACCCCCCGAGGGAAAACGGGAGGGAGGGAACGTCTACGAAGAGCTGACACGAATCGTGTTATGTGACGTCACGCTTTTGCATGGAAATATATAATGGTTCCTTATTGGATAAAGACCGCGAGCAATACTTTCGAGAATACTGATTGGCTAAAATAGATTTGTGCCAAGCCGCAAAATGTTTCACATTCTCACATCTGTACGAGTTTAGAGTTGCGCTAGTAACAGGAGTACCCAACGACACTTTCACTAGAAATTTAATATGTGACTTCCCAAGCACTGATTCTGTGCTCCCACGTCAATTACCATTAATAAGCAACTTTCCTGGGAAAAAAATATCCGCTCTTCACTGCTAGCAAGATCGACTTTATTTCATAAACTGCCAGCCAGACATAATGACAATTTTGAATACCGAGCTAGAAAAATGGCAATTAGCCAAGTAGCCAGCCAGCAGTAAAGGGTAACATTTTAAATGCCAGCAAGGCAATTATAGGCGAAAAAATGTTCTGGCCAGCGTTTTGACCTAGATTAAAAACAAACGCATTGTTTAGGACCTTTATTCAACAGCCTATTGTCTGTTGACTATATATTATTAGAGATAAATTAGGAATATGTCACTAAATATGTCAGTGGTCATTTTTGTCACTAAATATGTCAGTGGTCATTTTTGCCGCTATGAGCAAAATCTACACTTTGATTATCTTATCCCTTAAAAAACAATACAACTTACCATTTATGTCTTAAGCGGATCGGACAAGGTGTCTCCCAGCACGCTGTTTTCCGATACTTCAGATGCCTTCCAGGTTCAGCATACGTGTGACAGTTGGGCACTTTACGTTCTGATATCTAAAACGATTCACACTTATGTTTAAAATAAGATCCCTCTAATCCTTCTAGACATTCAGATCAAACTTGTTTCACCAAAGAAATGCTTGTTGCAAAATTACTTTTATATAATGCTGTAAGGGAAATGAACAAAAAATAATATTGAAGTCCTTTACCACCACATATCGGCCTTACTTCTACATTGCTAGCGCAATAATGATTGTAATTTCAACAACAGCAACACACTTTATATGTTTACCCCGATTTAGTAGTTTACAATTATTTCTAATTATTTTTTTTTGAAAAATAAAGGGTTATGCCAGCTCCTGAAAACAACCAAAGGGAGCTGGTTTAGTGCTGATTAGTAACACCATGTTTACCTCAAAAGCATTGAAAAACGTGTTTTTCTTTTTCTTTGGACAACTGTCTTCTCTGAGCTTCCCACTCTGGAATTGCGAGATAAAAGTTTATAAACCACATTAGAATTTTTATCATAAAATGAGTAAAAAAAATCTTGATAATACATACCTTGAATGTTGGTGATCCATCTCAGTCCATGTCACTGATCCATGCCTTACCCAAGACTGCAAAGCACTGTCAACACAACTTTCACAAAATTAATTTAACTTGAAAGCTAAACAACCAAGACACTCACATTCCTAGAGGTAGTTTACCGTAAAAATTTCATAAATACCCATTGAAGGGATGTTTAAAGCCGTTCACCGTAAAAGTTTCACACAGTTAAGTGCAAAGTTTCACAGCAAAGACCCCAGCATTGTTAGGATGTTACAGGCCGTTCACCGTAAAAGTTTCACACAGTTAAGTGCAAACATTCGCAGCAAAGACCCCGGCATTGTTGGGATGTTACAGGCCGTTCACCGTAAAAGTTTCACACAGTTAAGTGCAAAGTTTCGCAGCAAAGACCCCGGCATTGTTGGGATGTTACAGGCCGTTCACCGTAAAAGTTTCACACAGTTAAGTGCAAACATTCGCAGCAAAGACCCCGGCATTGTTGGGATGTTACGGGCCGTTCACCGTAAAAGTTTCACACAGTTAAGTGCAAAGTTTCGCAGCAAAGACCCCGGCATTGTTGGAATGTTAAAGGCCGCTCACCGTAAAAGTATTGCTATTAACAGCATCAACCCTCGTTAACTCGTGAACAAAATGTATCAATCAGATCAATGTAATGTCATAAATATACACTGGCCGATCAGCATAAAAGATTCACAAACTTAATCTCGTGATTTCATCAACAAATTTGCTCATCTTTTCTTGGGTACCAGTCCATGACATCGGGTAACGTTTGCAGCATCTTTAGCTGTGATTCTTATAGTTCACGCAATTAATTTTACACCTGAAAAATGATATGTTTTAAAAAATGTAACATACTGCACAATCCCTCTTATACCGGCGTCCTCCCCACATCCACACACACACACATGCATCCAAATACGCATACAGCCACGGACACATAATAATATACAAAATTGGTGATACTATCGGGCCCCTCAATGTAAGATCTAGATCAAGAACTATGTTCACAAAAATAGCTCATTCATGAGAGAATTCAATGAAATCTCTTAGATTTTAACTGATGTTACATTGCTGAAAATTACATTCCCTGGGGCAAGTCAAAGAAGCAAGGATTTAACTGTTTAAGAAAAATAATTGTGGAATAATTTTTTACCGCTCATTTCGTCATCAAACTATAACCCAGAAGCGTGAATTCAGTGAATGGTGTGAACTGGTGCCACGCCCCTCCCTTATTTTTTCGTGTGCCATGTTTCGCGCTTTGCCTTAGCTACATGAACTGAACCGCGCGATAATTGTTCCACCACAAAATCACTGTCTGTGCCATCATAAAAAGAAGGACAATAAGGTGAAATGTCTCCATTTTCGGTAACAACGTAGGCATGCAAAATAACTTGTTCTCTAACAGAAACTGAATGTGCGAAAAACACGCGCGTTAACAAATGGGAACGCATAAGAAATTTAATTACAGATTATTGTCCTGGCGCTATCGATACCGAAAGAACGAAATCTGGAATGACATGATTGCCTTCTGGTCTTTTCTCACCTTTCACATGGCAAGCCTTTGTATTCCCTTTTTAAATCCCAAAGTACAGTACAATTAGCATTGAACTAGATCAATCAGGTGTGTTGGTCAACAGCTCTTTCAGGGCAAATTTTCGGCGATATCAAAAGGCAGCAATAGGTAATCAGCCTTCAGTTATATCAAGAACACGATCGCACTTCAGTAAAGAAACCGATGGAAACAATACTTTCTTACACCGGGAAAAAATAATCATTTCAATATCTCGTTAGTTTGTCCAAGACGCGGCAAATGTGTTTCAATAGTTCATGTTTTAACGTTCGACGCGTTAAAAAGCGGTCATCATCGACTGCAGCACCGGGATCGAATTTTACTGATCGTTAAAATTACAGAATTGAAGTTACAATTGGAAGTAGGATCACTGTGGATGAATGCACTGACAATTTCGAAAACCCTTCCAAGTTCTGAGACATATTAGGCCTTTTCTTGCTTTCATGATCACTGTCTTCACTGAAGCTGCACTTTCCGTTGGGTTTGAAATACAATACAGTGGCGAAAACAGTTTGAAAACCTGCGCCGGCTTTTCCCGCACACATTGCTTAAACATTATCACTGAATATTAAATATATAAGCTGATTCAGCTAGTTCAACTCCAAAGTAGGAACCTTTGAATTTATGAGTGGAGTCCTCAGAGTTCTCTGGCTGCCAAACCCTCAAACAACTGGTCGGCAAAATCTGATCGCGCTTGAAACCGACCGTTGGACACAAAATTATACGGGAACAATGTTTTAGTTACAAAATATTACGAGGTTACCGCAGTCTCACCGGGCCTCAGGCAAAAATGTGAAAAGACTGCACGAACCAACAAACGTCATCACCAGATAACCAGTTGTTTCAAGGTAGAACATGAAAGCAGAACAGACGATGATTTTCCGCGACCGGATCAACGGTGGTGAAACATGCAACTGAACGTGGCAAAAAGGAGCGTCAAGGGAAAAGAAAACGATCTGATTTCACACTATAAATGACAGCAGAACAGACTTCTATTGTTTGCTGGTAAATAAAACTTTAATAAACAATTAACATTATAAGGTCAAGCAGTCAGAGAGTGTCAAGTGACACACTTCAGTCAGTGATCCCATCCGGAATGTAATTTCCAGCCAGAACTGATTAGTAAAACCACGATGTAAGCTATTTGAACACCAAAAAAAATTTTCCAGCTAGCTAGCTCTCGATAAGCTAAATTCTCAGCAAGATTCTGTTTAATGTTAAAATTCCCAGCCAGTTCAACTTTAGTCTGCAGAGCGGATATTTTGCGGAGCGGATCCGACGGGTACTCCTGCTAGTAAGTGGCAACTACAGACGTTCTGAGCATTTTAGAAATACCGGCAACTGATGAGATCCGCATGGAGGATCGAAACCATGGTCTTGCCTGAACTAAGCCGAACAATGGCATATACAACACGCAAAACAGTCAACAGACTTACGCGTAAACAGCTACATTTGAATCATGTGGTGTCAGAATGACCAACAACAAATATGATATGCGTGATAAGGATCTTCCTACTGTACTTGTAAAAACAGCTCTAATCACAGCCGGGGGCTATCTTTAAAACGAGGAGCGGGGAATCGGAAAATGAGAATGGGGAACGGGAATGGGGAACGGGAATGGGGAACGGGAATGGGGAACGGGGAACGGGGAACGGGGAACGGGGAACGGGGAACGGGGAATCTTTAAAATGGGGAATCTTTAAAAGCGGGAATCTTTAAAATGAGGAATCTTTAAAAGCGGGAATCTTTAAAATGGAGAATCTTTAAAAGCGGGAATCTTTAAAATGGGGAATCTTTAAAAGCGGGAATCTTTAAAACGGGGAATCTTTAAAAGCGGGAATCTTTAAAACGGGGGATCTTTAAAAGCGGGAATCTTTAAAATGGGGAATCTTTAAAAGCGGGAATCTTTAAAATGGGGAATCTTTAAAAGCGGGAATCTTTAAAATGGGGAATCTTTAAAAGCGGGAATCTTTAACATGGGGAATCTTTATTAAAAGCGGGTGATTTCTTGTCAACCACTGTTTTGACTTTCCGTCCTTGTTCCTGGTTTTTGTGATAAAAACGGCTTCAAACGACCCTTCCCCTATCACATCTTGTTCGCCGAGATTATTCCACTTAAACTGTGGAAGACCTTCAAAGCGACCGATTCTTTCTTCTTTAAAGTGAATGCAATGGGCACTTTGAAATTGTCTTCGCATGACTGCATGGCGTAGAAAGAGGTATCATTAAGCACGCAATGACGGATTATACGCGAAATTCGCCGTCACATCGTTCGGGCATCGAGCATCGAATTGCTTTATTGCCGGTTTTCAGTGTCATGCAATTCAAAATAAACAAAATAAAAATGAAACCAGTTCAAACGATTAAGTCTAGAATCTTGAAGAGAAAGAAGGTAAATATGCAATGACTTTCGCTAAGATTCAGGTCACAGCAATGTTTCTTACGCAAGACATGCGGAGAATTTTTTTACCCAAATTTATAGAGATTTTGATGGAGACGCCATGCTGGCGCCCATCCGGATGGCGGCCGGAAACCAACGAAACATCTGTCACTGAGTTTTGCTACAAAAGCGTGAATTTATCTCTTCAAGAACTCAAAAACATTTTAAAAATAATACTTTTTCTAATACATGAACTGCTCAGATAGCCAAATTCCCCGAAATAAGTCACTCTTTTAACCAACATGACAGCTTTCTTGCACGTCATGTAAATGCCGCGTCACGCAAAAGATTAGAAATTCAAGCGCAGTCTATTACAAAACCAAGAACCCACTTGGAGCAAAAATTTGTATGACTATTAGTTTTCAGCTGCTCTTACACATCATGAAAGTAAAATCTCAGGATGATTAACAGTTTTGTAGTTTGAATTTTAGCGACGTCATCTGAGGGGACTGTTGATTTATCGATTAAACAATCAAAAACGTGTTTTCCCTGCCATATATTTGTCGTCAAGTCGTAAGTCCTTCCATTAGCACATGATAAGGCTACGACAAATATCCATCGCTGCGAAACTAAACGTCACAGTCCGGAGTTAAGATAAATCCAGGCGGTTAGATTCTTTGGTCGGTCTAGCGGATCTCAGAGTGAGAATCGAGATTTGAACCGCTCCACTATCACGCGAAATCGATGTGCTTTAATAGCGTGCAATAAAATTACAATGAATAAATTCCACAACTGTCTCTGTACCTGTTGAGTTGATACATGTGAGAGAATAAATAGCTTCCGGTGGGAAACTGAGAGATTCTCGTTCACTTTTCAGTAAAGATTAACGCTATTAAATATTCCCCACTTTAAAGATTCCCCATTTTAAAGATTCCCGCTTTTAAAGATTCCCCATTTTTAAAGATTCCCCGTTCCCCGTTCCCCGTTCCCCATTCCCGTTCCCCATTCCCGTTCCCCATTCCCGTTCCCCATTCCCATTCCCATTCCCATTCCCATTCCCATTCCCATTCCCATTCCCATTCCCATTCCCATTCCCCGATTCCCCGTTCCCGTTTTAAAGATAGCCACAGCCGGGCCCGGCGTCACAATATAGAATGCAAGCATAAAGCAACATGTTCACGGTAAATTTCATATTTTGTCCCCCAAAAGCAAATTCGTGGAGACTTGAGAGCATATCTTGCAATAGAAATGAGCCTAAACAATGCATAAACACATGGAAAATTACAGAGGTGTCAAACTCTACGAAGCGACAAGCAGATAACAGCGGAAACTATGCAGACCTATGACCTTTAAAAATTTGCCATAGCACAATCTAACGGCTCAACTTTACTCAAAATTCCTTCTTATTACACAACATGAAGTGCCCTTCATAAATACGAGTGAAGCGACAAAAAAGGTCAAGTGACCGAACAGAGAACGGCAATGTACAAATGTCACGAACCGCAGAGGTCGCTTAGGCTAGTCAACCTCTTCGAACTTAAATTCGCGCATTCTAGCGAATTTTTCGGCTGGAAAACAAGGCCAACTTTCTTCAAACTTGTGGCGTAGTTGATTCTCATAGATTTTTGTAATTCTTCCAGGTTCTCCTGCAAATCATTTCTCTTATTGAGGAGAACATGACACTGCCTACAAATGTATTCTGATGTAGCGTACACATGGAACTCCAAATTTGCGAGCGCGACGTTTACATCAAAGATTGTCTTCTTCTTGCTTTGGATCAAACATCGCTCGTAATCCTTTTCAATCTCTTTAAAACACAATATACACTTGAAAAGGGGACTGAAAAGGGACATTGACTTGCAAATAAGCTCGAAAGAATAAATATTTACGAGGCCTTTGTCTGCGCGAGGACACGAGTACAGACAGAAAATGTAATTTGTTTGCATAACTTACATAAATTACTGTGACGTCACATAACACGATTCGTGTCAGCTCTTCGTAGACGTTCCCTCCCTCCCGTTTTTCCTCGGGGGGTGGGTACGGCTACACGTAGGCTAAATGACTGTCATAGCAGTTTGAAACCACCAAATGGCGGTCTCAAAACAACGCCCCAAAACGGTCGACACGTCAGACATGTCTGAGAGAGATAAATGAACTGCCAAAAAAGTCAAAGCGTCAGAAAGGGAATCCTATTTCCAAAATGGCAAAAATATAAATTTATGATTGTTCCAGATATGTGTATTAAACATACCAGTATTGTTCCAGGTTAGTTTAATTTACTTTTCTTTCAACTACCGCAAAACGCAACGTCAATCGATGAAATAACGCACTTGATTACAACCAGTACAGGAATAAATTAAAATGGCCAATCATATCCCTTTTTCGAGCACAATGTAGCTTACATGTAGCAGTGCCCAGCCCCCATTTTTCCCCGGGTGGGGAGGGTGGATAGAGCTGCAAGTAGGCTTAGAACGATGACCTGTCCTTTAGTTCCACTTTTGGAACATTCAAAAAAGTTCCAAAATTAAAGAATCGGTCGACAACTTTTATTTCTCAGGAATCACCTTACGAAGCAAAAATGCTGCGAAGTTTTTCAGCAAAAGGGGTCGGCGGAGCTGCACCACGGGACTGGTGATGAAACGTTGATTTTTCTACCAATGTTATGAACTGCAAATTTGAAAGACAGGTAACGAAGAGAATAACGCTAGAAAAAGTAGACTTTTTAAAACAAACGTGTCATATTATGATTCAAACGGAAACAAAATCTCTTCGATTCCTCGGCTAAATTCTAGAAATCCGGTTTCTTGTCGTACTTATTTTCTCGTTGATGTTGATCATATTGTGATCAACATAGGTACAAATTTTCTCCATGCAAGATACGACGAAAAGTCTTCTTGCGAAACCATTCATATGAAAAGGTGTTCCCGCTAGATGCTTATTTTCATGTAAATCAAACTCAATTTTATTCTAAAAGGTTTGCATGGAGGCTCTTTTCGAAACAGAAGCACAAGTTAACTCGGAAATGGCCTATTAACACAATTCAATGTGGCTAACATTAGGAATGCAAGAATGGTTGTTAGTCTTAGCTTGACATTGTCCAAGCTGGACTTACATGTTTCATCAAATTTCTATCATGAGCAAAACTTTGCAGTTATTCTCTCTCGACGATTTTTTTTGTTCATTAAAGAAGACTGCCCTAAACAAATGTAGGAGCTGCGCATGCGCTGTTTTCAAGTTCAATACGTGCAGCCGGGTACGTCTTGGGAACTGTAAACTGTACTTCAAAAATACTTTTTTTGAATGATGCGATGTCCAATAATTACCAAATTAGGGCGGCTTTTACAGCACACAAAGCATCACATCAGTTTCATGCCTTTTTAACTTTTTCAAATAAGGCTTATTAACTTCCGTTATTGCTGAGGATTTTATTTTCGAATCTCAATTTCTTAAAAGTGGCCAATTTATTTCAAAGAATCAAGCCGTTTGTTAGAAGCAAAGGGGTTATTTCAGGTAACCCGTGACCAGTAGTGAAAATATACGTAAAATATCCTTTTAGTTCAGCACTGTTTTCGGTGAAAATTGAGCTCTGAAGTAGATGGACAAAACATGAGGATTAAAATCACTTAAAACACTGCGAAAACTGATATTTTTACATTATTTTGACATCTCAAGCAATATATGTTATTGGCCTTCGAGGTCCGTATAGGGAAAAACTGAGACCGAGGTCTTGAAAATGCTGCTTGGGGCCTGCGGCCTCGGGCAGCATTTTCAAGCCCGAGGTCACAGTTTTTCACTATACGGACCGACCCTGAGACGGACAATAACATGTTTATCTTTTTTTCTTGCGGTAAATTGGCTTACAAGTGGGTTTGTTTACGCAACTTTGTCATTGAATTGGCTTACGCGCCGTGCACGAACCAATCCTAAAAAAATCTAACTAGCGAACGAGCGAGTAACTCAGATACTAGACAAGGTAAGATGTATTAAGCAACAGATTTATTTCGAACTACTTTATGTTAGTGGCATTTAGTTCACCGGTTAAGTTCTCCGAAAGTGTTTCTCCGGTGTGAAATTTCGTGCAAAGATTGAAGTTGTACTACAAAAACAATTTCTGTCAGTCGTTGCGAATCACTCGAAATCAGAGTTTTCTACCGTAGATTGAGTAGCAGATAGCGAGGAAATTCGTTAAGTGTATTCCACAGAAATTTTCTCAAATACAGCAACGATCAGAGAGGTAAACTCGACTGAAATTGAGTCATTTTTAAATTAAAATTGTATAGAGAGAGACACGCAGGATTACGCGCCATTACAGCGTCGAGCTACCAACAGGCAAACAAACTCTCACAACTTCAAAAAACTAAATTGAATTTACTTACAGTGACTTTCCTTGCCATTTAAAGGTGAATAGAAATAAAGTTGCGTTGATTAATCGTCGATGGAAGTGTAAAAAGGGCGAAAAATTGACGATTACCGCTAATTCGTTCACGAGAATAGATCAACTCGACGGATTCCGTCCGCTGTGGCGGTCGGGATGAGAAAATTCCGCCCGCTCCCGGAACCAATCAGATTGCAGGATTTGTTGCATTCCGCCCGCTCACGGGCTGAGAAAAAAATAAAACATGTTATTAACACGCACAAATTGGTATCCAAATAACGCTTAATTATCGTTCCTTCAAACGCGGTGTGTGATCGAAGGGCTCGATCAAATACATACGTGCTGACTAAAGATGAAAGCAAATGCAATTAGAAAAACCTTTTTATAAAATGAAATAACCCACTTTCTAGTTGCCTTTTCCCTCTGCAACAAATTGATTCTTCGTGCGAAACCATTCATATGAAAATGTGTTCCGCCTAGATGTTTATTTTCATGCAAATCAAACACATGATCAATTTCATTTCAAAGGTTTTGCATAAAAACTCTTTTTGAAAAAGAGGCACAACTTGAGAATGGCCTATTAATAAAATTCTGTAAGACTGACATTAGGAAGGCAGTAATATTGGTTGTTAGTCTTAGCCTGGCATTTTCCTGGCTGGCCTTTTACTTTTCTTAAAATTCTCATTATGAGAAAACTTTTCAGTTATTCTCTCTGGACGATTTTTTCTCTCATTAAAGAAGCCTATCCTAAACAAATGTAGAAGCTACGCATGCGCTGTTTTTAAGTTCAATACGTACAGGTACGTCTTGGGAACTGTAAACTGAGCTTCAATAATACTTTTTTGAATGATGCGATGTTCAACAATTACACCATTAGGGTGGCTTTTAGCGCATACAAAGCATCAGATTAGTTTCATGCCTTTTTAACTTTTTCAAATAAAACTTATTATATTCGGTTATTGCTAAGGTTTTTATTTTTGAATCTCAATTTCTTAAAAGTAGCCGATTTATTTCAAAGAATTAACCCGTTTGTTAAAAGGAAAGTGGTTATTTCAGGTAACTCGGTTACCAGTAGGAAAGTATATGTAATGGAAGCTCAAGTTACAACTGCCAATACCTGTCGGCACTTGAACAGACCGGAAAACAGCGCATGCCTACATTGGTTTGTTTGAGGTATGCCTCGCAATATTTACCTAACGAAAAATTCATCGAGCAGGAAAAACATAAAATTTGTCCTTACGCTAGAAACTTTAAAAAAACTTAAGATCATCCAAAAGTAACGTCAAGACTAAAACTGAGCATTCTTCCTTCCCTTATGTCAATTTCAAGGCTAATGTTGTTTGTGAAACTTACGATCAAAGATTACAGTTGTAAACAAAAGATGGCAAAAATGAGTGGAAGTAGGGTCGACTAGACAAGTTTGTCATCTTCTCTCGAGAGAATTTAATACCCTTTTAGTTTAGAACTGTTTTCAGTGAAAATTGAGCTTCCAATTAGGTGGAGAAAACATAAGGATTAAGGACATTCGCGGGAAAATTTTCCAGTCGATAGATCTTTTTTTTTTAATTTTTGCTGCAGTCAGATAATGAGTTACTCGTGTCAGAAATGAAAAAAAAAAAAAAAAAAAAAAAAAAAAAATTGGGGGTCACCGACTTCGTTTCAGAGATTAAGCGCGTGGAAAACTACCCTGAGTTTGAAGAATTGACGCTCGTAATTCGGCACGGTCTACAAGGCTTTATAGTTAAAAATATCAAAGGTGAGTCAACCGAGGCAAACGATCTTAGTCATATTTTGTAGAAGGGGGTCTGTTGAGTAAATAGTTCTAGATGTTACCAACGTTTTCACAAAACTTAACCCTTCAGGAGGCATTTGAAACCGTCGCACAGGTAAACGAAGAATTTTAAAAAAATGACGGAATTCGATGATGCATTTTGCAAAAAAATTAAACTTCTAGTCGATAGATTTTCTCCATTTTTTCGCTAAACGTAGAAAATCGGTAGAGAGAACGATCCATCAAAAGAAAAATAGGGGTCTCCGAACGTCCAAGATTGTTAAATCCAGGAAAAGCTAATGCAGTGGCCATCTGCCCTATCATTGTTCGTTTCATTCCTTAGCGTGCGCGTTCATGCATGACGTGGAGTGTGAACTTGCGTGATATTGTTACATTATAGTGACATCTCAAGCAAACATGTTATTAACACGCACAAATTGGTATCCAAATAACGCTTAATTATCGTTCTTTCAAAAAAGGTCCGTGATCTAAAGGCTCGTTTAAATGCATACGTTCTAGCTAAAGATGAAAAAGAATGTAATCAGAAAAACCTATCTATAAAATAAAATAAACCACTTTCGAGTTGCCTTTTCCCTCTGCAACAAATCGAGTGTTCATGCGAAACCAATCATATGAAAATGTGTTCTGTCTAGATGTTTATTTTCATGCACACAAAAAAAGAAATAAATAAATTTCATTCTAAAGGTTTTACATAAAGACTTGTTTTGAAAAAGAGGCACAAGGTAACTTGGAAATGACCTAATAATAAAATTCTGTAAGAATGACATCAGAATGCAAGAATGGCTGTTAGTCTTAATTTAACATTCTCCTAGCTAGCTTTATACCTTTCTTAAATTTTTTTATCATCAGCGCCCTTCCAGTTATTCTGTCTCGACAATTTCTTTTCTCATGAAAGAAGCCTCCGCTAAACAAATGTAGAAGCTACGCTTGCGCCGTTTTTAAGTGCAATACGTGTAGGTTCGTCTTGGAAACTGTAAACTGAGCTTCGATAATACTTGTTTTAGTGAGCCGATGTTCAATAATTACAAAATGAGGGCGGCTTCAGAGCACATATATCTTTGTAAATATTCAATTTAGTGATAACAATGGGGTGACAGGCCTACACAACTCCTAACCACGTGTAATAGCCGCTTTGAAAGTTTTGCTCGAAATAGTATATCTTTAAGGATCTGCCCCTTTTGTATGGTACGATAGAGGGATCTTTGAATGTTTCGCTAAGCAATAATCCTGTGGCTTTTGGAGGACATTTCACCAGAGTAGAGCCGTTAGAGGTCATAGGCCTAGGCCTGTGTGGTTTCCGCTATTATGCGCGTGTAATTTGTGGAGTTTGACACCTCTGTTTTTGCCACCTGCTAGTTTTTTTTTTTTTTTTTCCGCTCATTTGTGCTGCAAGATATGTTTTAAGTTCCCTAAATATTAGCTATAAGTCTGTCTTAGAGAGACGTTCTTATGTTTCTTGCATCAATTTCATCGAGCTTTTTGTTCTTCCAGTTTGTTCGTTCTGGCACTCCAAATGTAGATGTTCACGCGCAGGTCTGTGGACTGTTTTGCGTGTTGTTTATGATATTGTGTGGTTTTGTTCAGGCAAAAGCTCTGAATTTAGGAGTTCTTCCTATGATTGTTCATCCAGCTCCAGGTTGTGGTCCTTATTGCTTTTATTTGCGATGTTGTCAGGTTAACTTGAGAGTGTTAATAGTCCCTCTTTTGTTAGGAGGCTTGTAGCCTTGTCGTTCAGGCATTACCGCGGTTTCGATCGTTCTGGATATTAGTTTTTTTTATTATTTTTTATTTTTTATTATAATTTTTTTTTTTATAATAGTAGTTTTCTCTTAAGTAATTTTGTGGCTAACGTTGGTCGTATACAGAAAAATTACGATCAACGAGCACAGCTGTTCGCAAAATACTACAAGAAAGGCATTAAGTAGAGAATACTGGACAAGTTTGTCGTCTGCTACTAAGGGAATTATTGTTCCGCTTCGGGAATGTCCTGGGAATGTCCGTGGACGCAGCCTGGCCGAGTGGCCATCGCGACGACTCGCAATACAGCGATTCCGGGTTCAAGTCCCGCTCTGACCACCACCTGGATTTGTTTCATGATCACGGCAGCCCCGAGTTCAAATCCTCGGCCACGCTTGTAAATGGCCAACTGGTTATGTTTAATTTGAATTATTTCTTTCAGTTATTTGCTTGACCCCACTAGCCTTTGTGCTATAAACACTGCCGAGGGTAAATAAATGTTACATTCACATGTCTAACGTCATTCAAATTGAACTCCAAACTTTTCTTCAAGCCACTTGGCGAGCTTATAATTGTACGTTCTGGTGGCAGATAAAATGGGCCTCATACTTAACGTGGCTTTCTGAGTCTGAGGAAGGCCATAGAGATGGGCAAGCCTGGAACTTTTCGGAGAGAGTGTATTTGCAATTTCCTCAATTGTTACGCTCAATCGCCTTAAATTATATTCTGCGTTCAAGTCTCAATCCACCCAAGGCTCTCTCTAAAGCCCTGAATTGTTTAAAGAAACGTGACGTCATCGTTATTACCAAACCAGGTAAAGGCTCGGGAGTCGTTGTGATGGACAAAACTGAGTATATTCGCCTTCTGAGCGCTACTTCAGTTGACAACACTTCCAAATTTATTCACGTTGATGACAGGCGATCACCTAAACACTACCACGCGCTCCTTGCACTTCGGTATACCTTGCGAGGTTACAAATTCGCAATTTCCTATTCAGCGTTAGTTCTTTTGGCCGCGATCACAGCGTGTTGGACATCTCACGCAAGGATGACGGCGACGCGTATTCGAAAATGAATATACTTTAGAATCCTTCCAATTATATGTCGATAAATACTAGCTGTAGCTAAATTCGTGAAGAAAGCGTTTTATAAAAATAATGGCCTGATTGTTTTGCAAAGGTTGGCTAGGAAATGCACAAAGATTTATAACGCGTGCAGAACCATTTTACGACTCATTAAACCCTTTTGTTGCGACTTTTTCGCTGCCGTTGTGGTTTGTATAAGGTCCCTGCTGTTGTGGTCTGTTGTGCCTCTATGTTTGCGATTTAAACCTCGAAGTCATTGAAAAATTCCAGGCGAACAAACCTGTGCGGCTTGAGGTTTTCCACGCTGGAAAAGTCTGTACCATTCGCCCATGGAAATTTCCGAAAATTCTCACCGGAATTTTTGGTCGAATTGAAAGTGCCCAAGGATTCCCCTATAGGTGGAGTTTTTCCCGCAACAGCGCGCCCATTCATTGGCTAGTTCATGGTCACATGACATCTAACAATGGAACTTTTTACCGCCAAATGCCACGAGCGGGCAACATTGCGAAAACTGTGGGAAACAGTTCACTATTACCCGCGAAAGGTTGACCGCCGTTGCACGTGATCTGCAGAGCGTGCAGTTGAAGGTGGCCTGATGTTGTCGCTGGAATCTCAGCGCGTTTTTCAAAATTTGCTTTTGCTTTTGTTTTGCTATGTAAAAAATCTCTATGTTTCCCTCGCCTTCGTCTCGAGAAACAATGAAATTCTCGGGAAACAAAATTCACTTGTACTCTTGGGGCCAGTCATTAAGTGTTAAATATTTAACAGTTATTTACCTTTTTATTCTGATCAGCGACTAAACTTGGTTCTCCTTCAGGTTTTTCCAAACTGCGCAACGCGCATAAAGACCTTTCTTGCATTCTCCTGAAATGAAGTTAAGGGTAAGCTTTGTATACACGTTAGCCCTTAATTCCGTTATATTAGTCGGCGTGGTTTTTTATGTGTCGGAAACCTTTCACAAGTTAAACAAGGTTATCCGGCAGGCAGAGATTACATTTTTTACCTACAACAACTTTCACCTTCATGAACACGGCGCAACACAAAGGCGCATGGAATTGCCAGGCATGAAGCCATTTATCTATCTCACAGAGACCAAGCAGTGCCTTCCTGCCAACTTGGCAACATCTTCTCAAATTGGTGATCCCAAGACTTGCGACTGTGATGCCATAGTATTACGTTTTCGTGCCAGATGTCGGACTCCACAAGACAATCAATCACACGTCAGTTATTTGTTTGATCCCAAGACCGGCTGGGCGTCAGGAAGAAATGTACTCTTTTTTGCAGCATTGAATGGGAGATCGGGCTACCATTATTAAATATTCATAAGCGACGATACCGTTCTGAGGCATAACGCATTTACTCCAGGCAACATGAGAAATACCTCACCGTTTCAAGCCGTGGAAAAGTGGCTGTTGGATTACGAGCCGGCTGTAGGAGTGTTGGATTATAAATTCCACAATGGAGCAAGTGTTGTCCTTGAGCGAAGAAGAAAAATGTCTGGTATAAATGAGAATCTCTAGTTCTTCCTACTGTGTTTTTTGATGCAATCTTCAACGCTTTTCATCATAAAGCCATTGAACATCTCCTGCCTTATCTGACGCAATACGAGCACCACAACTGGCAGTGCATTAATATCCAAACTGTAACCAAAAATTGAAGTAAAATTCCCCGGCCAAGCACTTTTGTTTGCTCCAGTCAAACAAAAGACTAGAAATCCCATATATCGCCCATATAATATGAACGGTACAAATGTATCAAAAATATGGCGTGAATATGTCCAAGAAATCATACAAGAAGCCCCAAAAAAGTTAGGAAGGCATGCTGTATTCGAACAATTGCGTAAACACCCACCCAAGAGATACCTTCTTCAGCTTTCACGCACGATTTGTTTGAACGTATCGCGTCACCAGCCTATCATTCCGTATGGACATTTGCTGAATGAATTTTGATCGCCATTGTCTCAAGTTCAGTATTTAATATATAACTGTTTGAAATGGTCTCTCGAGAGCGTTCGGGCGAAAAGGAGGCGAGGCTGTGAGCCGTGTTCTTCCCCAAAGGCACGCACTTCGCTCTGCTATATATCCCTTTTTCTTTTCGTCCTACATCACTAAGCAACCTGCTATAATTCGACATTTCTGATTCTTAAACTTTCTGATGTGAGATCTTGGAATAAAGTTGTCGTAGAAAATAACCTTAAAGACTGATATCCTTCATGTCGCTTATTTACGAGGACTACGAGGTAATACTTACTTTTGGGCAAAAGACCTTTTTCCGCAGAATTAACCATCGTTTTCAAAGTCATCTATAATAATAATAATAATAATAACAATAATAATAATAATAATAATAAATAAATAAATAAATAAATAAAGACAAAAAGCGAGTAAAGAATAAGAGACGAGACAAGAAAGAGATGTATTCCACTGACTTTACTGGTAGGTTTCCATCATGGGACTTTTCCAAATCGCTAATTATAACGGCCATTCTTTCGCCGGCAAATTGACCTAATCAAGCGCTAGCACATTAGTGGAAGATTAGAAAAAACAAAAAAAAAGAAAGAAAGAAAGAAAATTAGTGGTATTAATTAAATCTAAACTTTCGAAATAATTTTGAGCATTTTGATCCATATTGTGATACTTATAAATAACAGTGTTCAGAAAGAATTAATTAAGTATGAAATTTACGGATTGTGTACAAACGACATTCATAACAGAGTTGAAAATAAATTGTACAGTGATTTCATATTGTACAGACCTTGATTCGGTCATTGCAATTCATCGGGTGTAACCTCCATGCATTATAGTCTAACATGAAAATTGATTATTATAATTTACTTTCATATTTTTGTTCTAAAAGAAAATTGCAAAAGTCGCACGCGTTCTTCGTAGTTCACGTCATTCTGAACGGGGTAAATAACACACTTCACCCTGGTCTACTTGAGAAAGGCCGGTTCAGTTCGCAAACCGATCAAGACAAATTCAATTGATCAATTCGTCGCTCTTCCAAAACAGTATTAAGGGCAACAAAATAAGTAAGTGGAAGCTAAATGGCAAAGTAGTTTGGAAAAATTTTCATTGGCAGCTAGTACGGTAGACTTGAACCAATGTTTACATGATGACTATGGGTTAGCTTAAACGTGACTGCTTTGTACAGCGAATGTCCATCTTTGTGGAAATCGTTAGTTGTGAGTAAAATTAAAAGTTAAGATGTTTCAGTCTTACTAACTTAATAATCCGATAAGGAGTCCATCTCGAAATCTTTGTTGAGAAATCTTACAATTTTATATCATTATTTATCATTATTGCTTCATGTGTAGCCCAGAGAAAACACGATGATTTCATTCACCCTTGATTTCTCGGTGCAAAAAGTGAACACTACATGCAAGTATTTCTGGAATGTTAATTGTGCTTTGGGTCCGGGACGTTTTCATTTCTCATTGAAAATGTTCTCGAAGACAACACAAAATAGCCCTAATCCAAAGTATAAGCAGGAAATCTTTTGCAATGGCCTTTCTTGACTGGTATTTATCTCATATGTTTTTAAAAAAAACTTGTAGAAGGACAATTAACGCCCGTTCACGTGCTTCTAGAATAGTCAGCACTTGGAGTGTCACATATACATAACTGTCACATTCTACAAGTGTATATTGAGGCGTCTGAAACAGAACTTTTCTGACAAAAGCAAGATAGCGGATATCACTCGCACTACTGCCTAGGCCAATACCATGCAAACTCACAAACATTGTTTTCAGTACAAGCGCAAGCGGCACTGATCGACTTTGGTACGCGGCAACCCTTAAGTTTCATACTTCATGTGTTTCAGTTGGAGGGGTGTAACGAGTCCTAAAAGAAAACTGAATTAAATGAAGTATAGAATTAAAGAGAGAATGTCAACAAACTGTTCAGGTCTCATTTTAATTTGTAAAGGTACCGTATGCACTGAGTTGATAAAAGTGGTATGGCTCACCTAAATATCTCAACAAGTTCTGTCAATTTTGGTGATCGTGTAGGCGCTTGGAAACACCATACTACGGTATTTGATAACCACGAAATGTCAATCATGGGCGGTTTGAACAGAAATTATATTGTGCTCATCCAACTTTACTCGTACTTGGACGCGCAACTTGAATGAAAATTTGCGTTCCACGGTAGTTGAGTGGATTCTCCCTCAACGCGTGTTAGCATCCTAAAGTAAGAAGAAGCGTCGTTATAACTTCCTCCGTCGTCCATGCTCATAGTTTGATAGCAAAATGTAATATTTTGGCCTGGATAAACTCTTTCAAAAGCAATATAATAGAACTGCTTAACGGTATTTAACTTACGGTATTTAATAACCACGAAGTGTCAATCATGGGAAGTTTGAACAGGAATTATATTGTGCTGATCCAACTTTATTTGTACCTGGACGTGCAACCTATCTTTAAATTTGCGAGCCATTGAAGTTGAGTGGATTCTGCGGCAACGCGTGTTAACATCCCAAAGTAAGAAGAGCCGTCGTTATAACCTCTTTCGTTATCCATGCTCATAGTTTGATAGCATAATGTATATTTTGGCCTGGATAAGCTCTTTGAAAAGCAATATCAAATTAAGATTAATGAATGTTTTTCTTCAGATTAAAGCGTATAAATTAAAAAAAATAAAATAAAATCTGTCAGCTTTGTCGTCCTGCTCTAAGGCGAGACGACGGTGCCTTTAAAGCCTTTTGTTCGGCTTGAAACAAATTTGGTGAGAAACACAATCACCGTGCGATAATTTTACTTCAGAACTGATGACAAATATGATCATAGAAAGTAAACTAACATTCGCGAAGTGCGAACGTTTGCCATGAAAATCAAAGTCAGGTGATGAGAAATGTCGACTGATGTCGGCTTACTGAGAAACCTGAGAGAACCCACGGGGGCTTCGACTTCAGTGAAACCGGCTAATGCTTGATCGATTCGTTGCAAGTCCAAAATTAATTATTTTTTGTTTGATCGACTTTTGATCAAATTTCTGCTAATTTCTCTTCTGTGTACCGAAAACAAAAATCGCCGACATCTATTTTACAAGGTAATTTCATATATGATCTATAACAAACCCACTAAGCTACCTTAAGCCAAAGCGTACGTACTTTTAAATTTAGCCCGCGATACGGTCATGTATGATCGACAACAAGCCAATTAAGCGTTGTAAATTAAGCCAAAGTGGGAGTCCTTTCAGGGGCAGCATATTATTGCTATGCATTTTCTTTACATTTATTAATTAAGCCTCATTGTTAATAATGACCTTTGTTTTGATCTGTTAAACAGCCCTTACACATTTTTGATGATACCATTTTTCAATTTTAAACTCAAAACTATTTTTAAGTCCTCCTGTTTCCTATTTTTCTCCGTCTCATATTGAAGCCGTGTAAGAGTCGTCTGGTGTTATTGCGTGTTTACAAATCGGAATTTAATAATCTGTCGCACCAATGAAGAATTGTTTTGTGCGTGCAACTGTATTTAAAGTAGAAGTCACTGCGGCTTAAGCTTGGAAAAACCCCTGACAAATTGACCCTAACGAAATGAGGTTTATGATGGACATCAAATCAGCGTTGGTACAAAAGGTTTCTGTTATCGGATTGGTTCAAGTAGAGTTTGGGTGTGACATTCAGATTTATAGCAGCATCTCTTAGAGCTGAGGTCCCATTTATTCCAGTGATTAGGTAGAGAGTAGATCGAGAACATCGAGCTGTATAAGGCTGAAAACGTGCTTTGACGTCTACCATCATGGTGAGTGTTGTACGTAGAAAAGGTTTTGCTTCAGATTCCAAGATTCGCAGATCTCAGATTTACCACAATTTCATTCCACAGAGTGTGATTAAACCAGACATGGAGATCAAGCTGCGTATGGAAGGCGCTGTAAACGGGCACAAGTTCACGATTGAAGGAGAAGGAAAAGGCAAGCCCTTCGAGTAAGTCAGTAAAAGTTGAACTGTTTAACAACTGTCTTCATATCAACGGTCGCATTGCTTCGAACAGTTCTTAGATTAAGAGAGTCATAGCAAAACCAAGGCTTTTAAACATTTGTTTTTTACTCTGGCCTAGAAATCGATAGCTTATATTTGCACAAGAATTATAGGGCTAAAAGTTTCGTTTTAACTTCTTCTGTTAAATAAGCATAGGCATACGGGTATCTTCGGACTTGGGCTTATTGGCCGAAAAAAATTACAGAATGCCCGGCCGAAAGCGCGAGTGTTGTTCGAACGCACTCGAATCGGGCAGAAAAAGCAAAAGCCTTCACAATTCTCACGTCTTATGAAAATGTTATCATTCCAAAATGATTTAGCCTAGTAAAATCAGAAACTTATGAAAGAAACAGTTAATTCTTTCTCGTTCGAAAAGTTCAAGAAAATTTTAAAACGGCTCTTTTTGGAGCCATTCAACACGGCTTTATTCAGAGCCACCACCAAAGGTCTTTGTCTTCGTTTGCTCTGATTCTTTTGTCATTGTTTTATTGATGGAAATAATTAAAATCTATTTCGTGGATTTCCGCGATACACAGTTAAACGATACATGGCTTTAATTTCCAAAACAGAATAACTAGATCCCTACATCATTTGATCTTAACTCCGTTTTGACAACGCAAACGTCAAAGAAATTCATTTTAGTCTATATATAGAAGGCAAACCCCAGTTGTTTGAAAGGTGGATAACGCTATTCACCGGATAAATCGTTTTCCGGTGAATAAGTGTTAACAAAACAAACCACGCTATCCGCTAGAAAGTGATTTATCCTGTGGATAGTGTTATCCACCTTTTGAGCAACTCGGGCCTGGGCTTCTAGCTTTTGGAATGTTTTCTCCCACGTACTTTAATTTTGCCCGAATCGTCAGCGCTTTCACCGAAAAGTTTCAAAAATTTCTCCAGCTGGGGGAAGGAGGGGAGGCTGCGTCCCTCCGGTCCGTGCGCCTATATAAATAAGTCAATTCGTACAGGCTCCTGATGAAAGTTTCTAAGCCAGGCAAAATTTACCGAACACAAACGTTTTCGTTCAGTCAAGTAAGGGCTTAAGCCAGATTGGAGGACACACCCTCTATGACGTGATTAGAGAACTAAGTATTTTTTATTCAATTGTCCTTTCTCTACCACTCATACTTTGGATCCTGCTGCAACAAGATGTCATTGAGGTGTCATTTTTGTAAGTAAGCACTGACAAAGTGAACATTATTTAAAAGACCAAGCAACTCGTTCATTCAAATGAAGAACTTAGGATGCTATAACACTAAGAATATTTTATCTTTGAATTTTAGAAATGTTAGAGTTCCTTATATCGATTAAATCAAATAGGTTTCGGACGTCATTAATTATTAGGCCTTTGCGCATCTGAACAATACCTTTTGTCATTTCTTTGGTTTCTTGTTTATGTTTTAGGGGAAAACATACTATGGACCTTACAGTCAAAGAAGGCGAACCTCTGCCCTTCGCCTACGATATCTTGACAACAGTATTCGATTACGGCAACAGGGTATTCGCCAAATACCCAAGAGATATAGCAGATTATTTCAAACAGTCGTTTCCCGAAGGCTATTCATGGGAACGAAGCATGACTTACGAAGATGGGGGCATTTGCATCGCCACGAACGACATAACGTTAGTAAGATGTGAAGCTGATGCATCCTAGGGGAAATTAGTGACTCTGGGGTTGACAAAATTTGTTTAGTTCTAATCACATCACTTTGATTTGTGCCCCTCTTATTCTTTAATCATCATTTTGTTGGAGTTTTATTCTTGCATCTAGTAGTACAGTTATAATTTTTCTTACTCCTTTCTTGTAAGTTTGTTAAGACTATGGAAATTGTCATTAAAAACTGTTTTGTATTGAACGTTTAGACCTCTTTTCCAAAGCGGCTACGAAAAAAAGATACAGAAAATTTAAAAAAAAGAGGATTATTGTCCCACGTGATGGCGCTCTTATAACATAATGTACAAGTGTCTATTAAATCACATTGCCAACTAACCGTTAAATATCCTTGTTTATCGTATATTTGCCCGGTAACACTATGTCTCACCTCTCTTTCGTCAGGATGGAAGGCAACTGTTTTGTCTATAAAATTCGATTTGATGGAGTAAACTTTCCCGCCAAAGGTCCAGTTTTGCAGAAGACCACGAAGAAATGGGAGCCCTCCACTGAGAAAATGTATGTGCGTGATGGAGTGCTGAAGGTTGATGTTAACATGGCTCTGTTGCTTGAAGGAGGTGGCCATTACCGGTGTGACTTCAAAACTACTTACAAGTAAGTTTCTTATGCGTTTAAGTGCCTTTATGATTTAGAATATGGAGTAAAGAAAAAAAATTCTTAAAGAAATGAATCATTCTTAGCGGTCACTGTTAGAGTGGAATTAGTGACCTTAGCTCCAGACCGACGCAACTGTTCAATTACGAGTGAACACGACTGCAAAACTGTCTAGATCACAAGGCAAGACCAATAACTTTACGTAGGAGGTATTAAGATAGTTGTGTTTTGACAGGTTAGTCAACTTCAGAAGCTGGCAACGATTAGAGCAAGGATCTTTTATTAGTAAAATATGAGTATTGTGCTGTTGCATGCTGATTCACTCTTCCTAATGTCACTGATCCGAGTCCGTTTTTTCAACTTTACAGAGCTAAGAAGGTTGTCCAACTGCCAGATTATCACTTTGTGGGTCATCGCATTGAGATTTTGAGCCACGACAGAGATTACAACATCGTTAAACTTCATGAGCATGCGGAGGCTCATTCTGGGCTGCCAAGGGAGTCCAAGTAAAGGTTTAACGAAAAATTAAGACGACAACAAGTAGAATAAAAGCGGTAGTTTTTTGTTTGTTTCTTTTGTTTCTATTTTTGTTTAGTCGTTTGTTTTTTATTGAAAGCATTTACTCGAAATTATTATTCGATACTTCAATTCAAGGATATGTTTTAGAATTTGTTAATGACTATAGATACAAAGTTAAATTTTGTGAAAAACAGCTTTCAATTTTTCTTGCGGGATTTTACATAAGGATAGACTTTTTTCAGTTGATTTGTAGACAAATACAAGTAAGAGAATAAACTTGTTGTCTAAGACAGCTTTTATGGACTTTCTTTTATATCATAGGGTACTGACTATTGGAAGAGTGAACTCAATATAAATATAATTGTCAATTCAATGGTTTTTCTTACCTCTTTCCTCGCTAAATTTCTTTGCTTAACACGATAAAAATAGAAATTTGTTGATGGGAGATCAAAAGGGGAATGAGTCACTCAGTCAGTCAGTCAGTCACTCACTCACTCACACCTTCCTTCCTTCCTCATTTTCCACGATTTTGAGCCGATAAATTTAATGTATCGATTTGAATTGAATGGTAATGCGTAGTTTACTTTGCTAAGAACCTAAAATATATTGAAACTGCTCATACTAACCGCATCAGTTGTGTTAACACCTCTATGATTGTCTTTGATTACGACGTTTGTCCAACGTTGATCTTCGCGGCCATCTTAGGAGAAGTGTTACTAATAGTTCGCCATGGGTGTGCACATCTGTGTCCACAATCGTCATTCATACGTACATGTCAGTTGTGAAGTCACTCCTATATTCCGAAGTTTTCAAAACACGGTATGTGGTTGCTTAAATGCAACCAAATCTAGCAGAATGGCTGTTTGTGGCACATGCTTCTTTTAAATCACTTTAAGCCATGGCTAGCTATAAGTGTTTTTTTCTGCGAGGGTGTTTGGTTACCAGTGTGCATGATGAAGTTGCTACGCACAAAATGTGTCAGCCTTGAAAGGGAAAAATGTCCGTTTTCCTAATTGTAGAGAAAACTAGGCAAGTGAGGATTCCACCAGGACAACAAATAAATCAAAACTGCAGTATAAAGTGGCTGCCAACTTGGCATGTAGGCGGGTACAGCTTGTACGCCCGACAGGGGTGTCTGGAAAACCCGAATAGCGACTAGCGAATAGTCGCGAATAGCTTTTTAGCAGCAAAATCCCATCCCACGTTGATGCGAGGTTAACTACTAGGTACTGGGTAGCAAACTACTGTCATTCGTCGCTATTCCTCTCCCTCCCACCCCTATTTGCCACTATTCGCCACTATTGGCCACCACTCGTCACTGTTCACGACTTTTCGCCACTATTCGCACTATTTGCGCTATTCGTACCATTTCCTATTCGGGACTATTCGCTATTCGTTTATCCAGACACCCGCCCGAGAGTGCAATTCCTTCTGCAGGATTTTTTTTTTTTTTTTTCACTTCTTCTTTGCACGATTTTTTTTTCAGTCACTCTCCACTGCATTAATGTTGTTTTTTTGGTTTCTTCCCCACACCACCCCCCCCCCCCATCACTTGTCACTTGTCGTCCCTTAGGCAACTGGACCGCATGTGCTGCTGTTGTCGTTCATTGAGGTACAAATGACTCTTTAGAAAGAACACATATTAGCCCTGCCCGTCCACATGCGAAGAAAACGTCTATCGCACGAGAGCAGAAATTTTAAGAAGAAATATGTATAACTTTTCTCGTACAGAGTTTTTTCTGTTTCTCTAAAGATGGAGGAAATCTGCCAAGGAAATTTTCTATGAAAAAAAAGACGGTGTCACAGACCATTTATGTTGGCTCCATAGGTTATAATAATCTCTGGAGTTGCATGTGCAAGTGTTATGTTTGAATGCTGTTTTTTCATTCGTTTTTATAGCCACTGATCCCAAGATTATTGCATGTAATAAGCAATGACTAAATGGCGTTTTGCTATCACCTTTGTTAAAATTTTGGGTTTTAGTCTTGAATTATACTTGCCCAAACAAATGTGTTTATCATTTTTTAAGGCTTTGTTCTTTTTTTTATTATTATTTTCTTGAATTTCCTTCCGTGAAATCTTCCAAAATTTTCACAGCACGTTGCATCCTGCAGGATACGAATTTTAATCACGGAAAAGTAGGATTTGTAAGGGCAGTTTTTTTCGATTTTTGTAAATGTATGTCTTTTACCGCTGCGAAAAAACTGGTCTTATAGATTTCCCTAAAAAACGAGCTCCGACTAATAGTCTGCCAAATTTTAAGGAATTTCAAAGAATGAAACGTGAGAAAATTCACCGTCAGTTTTGCTTTTTGTGCTCATGTTGACGTCGTAAAATATCAAAAAACACTGCCGTTTTCCATCATCCTCAGCGCGCGTGCGATCGCAAAACTATAGGGAGCCATCTTAAAGAAAGTAAACTGCAGGTGAGGTTAGCGCTACCGGTGCCTAGCGATAAATCTGGTTGTATATCGTAATGCATTGCGTGTCGTGACGTTGCAATATTAATTACGTGTACAGTCAGGATGCGCAGAAACAATGGGCGCGGACGTCCTTAACTATTTACGATTCTTTTACAGGGGGTTATATCTACGGGAACCGGCTAACGGTGGCAAGTGGCATCACATTTGTGTGACTTGACGAAACAGTGATACAGTCTGGAGGCTCCTTAAAGATGGAAGGCTTATAAAGAGGAGCTGGTTTCTGACCAGAGAACGTCAACGTATCATTGAGGTGATTCTTTAGTATTGCATTGCGCATCCCTACTGCGCACGATTTTCACGTCATTAGCGCGCGCACATGAGCGCGTGCGCGTAAAAAAAAATAAATAAATAAGAGATTTCTCTCAAACTAAGCTCGATAGGGAAATAAATGCTCCTTTTCTCTTAAACGAGCACGGTGACCCCCACTTTTTATTTCATAATTTCAATGAGAACAATATCCTCGATAGTCGAGAAAAAAATTAGCAGAAATCTATGGCTACTTTTTTGGCAAATGAAACAAATAGTACAGAGGGAGACATAACGGGCCCAACACCGCATGTCCAAATTATGTTTCCTTTAAAGGATAAAAAAATGTAGGGTATTTGAAGACATTGTTTCTGGGACGTAAATGAATAAACAATCAAATAAAGTCAAACTCTGTCTGATATAACACGCTGCTTTGAAAAATAATCGAGCTTATTTGTTACGCTCGGAGATTACCAACTACGCATTATTTATGGCGTCATTAGCGCGCGTTCGTGCACGCGCACATTGAAAACATGGCGGATTTGCCTTGATATTGAGTTCTGTCAGTTGAAAAATGGCTATACCTAACCAACGAGCTCGGGCACCCCAAATTTTTTTCCAGTCATTTTAATCAACTAATCATTAGCTATGCGTGAGAAAAGACTGATCTGATTTCTATTGTTGAAAATTGAATAAATAAGGAAAATAGCAGCTGCACTGTAGTCTTTTCTATTTTGCAGTTTGATAGCCATGGCAAGCAATTTGGTCCAATATTTTAACAAGGATTCAGCTGTCTGTCAAAATCAAACTTAAAGAGTTTATTTGTGTCCGACACAAGTATTCACTGTAGTTCGAAGCCTGTTTTCATGAGTCTGGGCTCACAAAGAGTTAACAATAAATTGGAATGCGTTCTTGTATTAAGCATTAAATAATGCTAAAATGGGACATTTTTAATGCCTCACTGTTCCTTAACGAGCATAGGCACCCCCTTTTTTATTTCATAATTAAAGTTCTCATATGATAAATATTCAGTGGACAAAGTTTGAACAAAAATCTATTGGTAGTTTTATTTCAGGGGAATTACCGTAAGTAGGTTGGGACGCTAGTGAGAGATTATGTCTTTGTAATTAAGTGTGGGAGTCACTCAGTCAGTCAGTCAATCGATCGGTCAGTTAGTCAGGCAGGTAGTCATTTCTTTTCTTTCTCTACGATTCGAAGATATTTCTCCTTGTAACAAAACAAAAAGCTCTGAAGTTCCCCTTTACTTTGCGCTCTACTAAGTTGACCGTATGCCTTACCAAAAAGAGCCGAGGTTCTAGCTTGATGATTCTGGTTTCCATGAAACTGTAAAGACCTGATGACCATCACAGTTACATACACAGCTTATGCAGATGTGGAATTAAAGTCTGAAAAAAAATCCAGGCTTGAACGGGAAGCGAACCCATGAGCTTTGCAATACCGGTGCAGTGCCCTACCACCCGAATTTTTAAGCTATCTGGGAGTTAGTCACAGCTGCTTCCGTGATCTGTTACTGAGTACACGCACAGCAACATGGAATCTATTTGTTTTATATAATAAAGAGAAAACAACATGTTACTGAAGTCATTTAGGCGCGTTTATCCTTCAATAGATCGATCAATTAAGGGTAAGAACCAGTCAAAACGTGAGAATAATCCAACATATTATATGATTTATGATATTTCAGACGATCAGATTGTGATATTTGCATCTGTAAAGCAGTAAAATTCTACTAATATAAAATTCTTTAAATCTCTTTAAATCTACTAAGCCTTTCGACTTGCTGTAAGGATGGTGCGAGGAACGCGAATGTAAATTTTGAGAATCGAAATAAACAAATTCGGGGAACTGTTTGGGAGAACTCGAAATGTCTTTGGCAAGGAAACACTCAGAACATTTTTCATCCTCGCAAACGTCCACGCGTGTTACAATCGAAAGACGTAAGGATTTTTTTTTTCTTTCTTGAACAATTTTTGATGCAAAAAAAACAAGTAGCATCACTCAAAGTTGCTTAAAATAGATTACATCGCTTGAGACCCCTTACAAGAATAACAGTCCCCTAAAAGGTTTTGAATCAACACGTCGTATTCTGTTGCAGGTAATGTAAAACGGATTCCAAGTATCCAGAAAAAGAACCATAGTGGCACAAATTTCTCGAGGATCTTGCAAACCCCCAATGACTAAGTTTGACAGATTACAAGAACCCTTTAGGAATTGGAAGTCGAGAAATTTAAGCGCTTTGGATTTTGACTCGCCATGCAATCAGAAACTTCACACAGAAACAGTAATACTATATGCTCGTTATCCAGGCCTCGAAGAGGAGAATTAGTGTAGTGAGGGGGAGGGAGAGGGGCTAGGGGGAGGGAGCCCGGGAGAATGGGGGGAGGGGGGGAGGCGAGAGAGGATAGCGCGGGAAGCGGGAGAGGAAAGCGCGGGAAGTGGGAGTTCTAAGAAGGCGAGAATCATTTGTTAAGTGTTAAAATGCTTTCAAAAACAAGAACCTAAAATTTTTTTTGACTTGGATGTAGATTATTGTGAGGCTTCTGGGCCGACTGAAAAACGGAAATTGAACATTGGACTAAAAACCTGAGGCCTACTTCCAGTAAAATTGGAAAATCTTTTACGATGGTTACGTCATAGGTTATGAAATGTTGTCGCTGAAGTTGTAAAAAGACGTGAGTAAGAGGAACAAGGCTGAAAACAACAACAACAAAACAAAAAAAACAAAAACAAATAAAGCAAAAAACAAACAAAAGAAAAAAGAACGACGAAAAAGGAAACGCCAAATGATCGAGAATCTAAATAAATAGGGTGTGTTTTCAGTCTCTTTATTTACAGGGGACGGGGACAAGACGAACAAGGGCAGGAGTCAGGAGATAAAGGCACGGGAAGCGGGAGAGCAGGGTACGGGAAGTGGGAAGTCCTTTGGATTCAAATTACCTGCGCACCCGGTAAGAGAAAGGACAATGTCCAACGTCCAATGTACTACCGTTGCGGTGGACTTTGTCCCTTCTCCCACCGGGTGCGCAAGTAATTTAAACCTAAAGGCAGGGTCGCTTACCTAATTTGCAACGGTCGGTGCACGGCACACACGGTCAATGCATCTTTCGACGGCTATCGATGGAAAAGCCTTGAGAGATTTGCACGCTAAAATTGCTCCTTGGCGAACGTTTTACTCCGATGAAGAAAAAGAAAAGGTTAGAACATCTATTAGCGTTGCTCTTGGCGGAATCTCGATGCGATCAGATCCTTTGGGGCGAATTTATGGCTGGATTCCTTCGGTCCATCTGCTGGGCTCCGTCACTCGAGTGCCCTACCTTGTCTCTCTTTATAGGGAGAGAAATACAGAGACGCTAAAACCCACTGAAATCCTACTGAAACCCCTCCAAACGCCATGAAAGAAAACAAAAAACACAATTTATACAAACAACAGGACAGGTAAGTCAATTTTGTTATTTTTTCCCTTATTTTGAACTATTTTGTAAGATCTTTATATCCCCATACAAACTCTTATAATAATGCTGTTATGCAATGTCATGTTGACGGTTCCCAAGGCAGCTTCGGCTACCTGTGGGAGAACTCGAATTTTCGTGGCACAGGCCGATGTCTCTTTGAAGCATGGAAACCAGTTAGCGGTGCAAGGGTTACTGGGAGAATCAAAATGGCGGAGACCAGTATGTCTGGTATTGATATACCAATTTCTAGTATTTTGTTGTGAAAATGTCGTTCTGGGCATTTGTAATGTGCCAAGTGGAAACTAGTGAAACCTTGGAAGGTATATTTCCTGGTGGTCTGATCAACCGTGGTAAAACCTTCTAGAAAGATTCGATTCGCTGTATAAACTACCAGGGTCATCAAAGTTTTCTGGAGCCAGACAAGTAGTGGTGAAATTTGACAGGAAGTGTTGTTACGAAGGAACTTAGCGAGCAGTACTCATTATGGTATTGGAATATTTTTTCATACTGAGGCAGGAGGGCAACAAGTCGATTGGGTCCCTGGAAAGGACTGAGCAACTTTGGAAAGCCATGCCATTTTCCAAGAGAAAATGAGGGCTAAACTCCCATGCCAAAATTGACAGTGGAGATGTCAAAAATATGGCAGATAAGTCTACCAAAATAACCATTTTTATGATTTGAGAAGCATTGTAAAATAAATGCATGTAAATGAGCTAAATTAATTTTAATTTCGCTTTTGTTTGAATTATTTATGGGAAATATACAAACATTTCAAGTTTAATCAAGATATCGTCACTAATATTCATGCTACCTTGCTGGTATTTATTGTTATTATTATTCTTATAGTACTAATTGTTCAGTGTTGTGGTAATTCTTTCTTTAATAGTATTTTTTTTATGATTTGAAATCTGGTCCGGGTTGTTCGAAAGCCGGTTAGCGCTAACCCAGGTAAATTCGGTATTCACGGAGGTCACGGGTTCGAATGGAATCCCGTTGAAGCCCTGATTTTTTTTTTTTTTTTTTTTTTTTTTTTTTCAGGCTTCTTCTTTCCAATTGCTTGAATTGGAAAATTTACTGCGATGATCATTCTTCACTTTCATCTACAACCGCAGTTCAAATATGAATTATTTCATATATACTTCACATCATGTCACTCCTCACGGGAAGATATGAGCTCAATTAATTGACCTCGCTCTCAATGTGTGGCTTCATAGCTCAGTTGGTAGAGCATCGCACCGGTATTCGCGGAGGACGCAGGTTCGAATCGCGTTGGAGCACTGATTTTTTGTTTTTGGTTTTGGTTTTTTGTTTTGTCAGGCTTCTTCTTTCCCATTGCTTAAATTGGAAAATTTACTGCGATGATCATTCTTCACCTTTAATATATACTTATATATTTTTTTGTATAGAAATATCTTTCACTGCTCATGGTTGTGTGGTTTAAGATGAATCAAACTCAAAACTGAAAGACAAACAATATAAACAGAAAACTGGACCGAAAAGTTACAAAACTGAAAGTAATCAAAATTCTCTCTAATCCTGGGTTAGTTTAATCATGCTTTGAACAACCCTATCCTGGATATTTGAGACTATGGTGACTTTTAATTATTTACCAGTATTGGTACAATATTGGTTTATTGCAAGAGATATATGGAGAGGCTGTTGCTAAGTTTAAATTTGGACCACTCGAGTGAAATAAAGTCTCCTCAAGTCGCCTAAAATCGCCTTAAATCGCCTTAAGTCGCCTAAAATCGCTTTAAATCGCCTGAAGTTGCAATGTTCTTCCTGCCAATTTTGCTTAGGTCGCATAAAGTCGCTTTGAATCGCCCAAAGTCGCCTTAAGCTATGGCGACTTAAGGTCTCAGAGTAGGCCTTACATGTATTTCATTGACACATTTGTAGCCATGCTGAGTGGGTATAAAATACGATGCTTCTGTTTACGTCTCGAAAACTATTTTTCAGTAAACTGTCATATTTTCTCGATTTCTGCACTGTTTTTTCGGAATACGTTTTCTCGTATGTCAAGGAAAATGATTTCTCAAGCTCTGCATCAATTTCGACTTGGGGAGTGTTTTGACATAAGTTTTTTGTCCCTTTCCAATCTTAGAGCCTTTTTATCCTAAATTCTACTGATTGAATTATTCAATTTTTTTTAAACATTACTTGCCATGATGGATTTTTTTTTTTTTTTTACTTTTTGCGCCCTTTCAAATGCGATTTGTTACACGGATCTACTGCAAACACTTGGTGAAGTGTTGCCTAAGAATGCGATGAGCTTAGAAAGCTTAGTAATCTCGCATAAACACACCCTGAGCTACTCAGATCCGCCAAAGAGAGTCCACAACTTTTTTTTTTTTCAAACAAAGAATATGAACTAAATGATAAAAACGCTGAAGCCTGCACCACATATAAAAATATCTGGGTAAAGATGGGGAGTTACTGGAACTTCGATGTCTTGCCAGATGTCTGATTCCTTTGTTCTTTCGTTGTATATGATCATCTGCCTTTTCTCGATGCTCAGAAAAATAGCAAACACATCACCATGTCGTACAGATTTCACCGGACTTGGAACGGCCTCATGACCAGAGGCGAAATGCTGTCCATTCTTCCAGCACCAACATTTCTTGCGAAAGGGATGCGTAACTCCTATTTGTTGATAATCGTAAGTTAGCTCATGATTTATCCTCATCAACTTTATTCTCCAAGAATGCTGTCCGTCTTCAAATACGCAATCGCTCAAGTATGTGTAGTCGCGAAAACCGAAGTTTCGGAGCCAACAGCACCAAGACCTGAGATATAGAGCTGGCTG